>NC_044357.1:17360728-17440728 GCF_007364275.1 Archocentrus centrarchus
AGAAATTACATGCAGTGCACTACTTTTGCGGTTCATGATAATGTTTTTTGCTAGAAAAGGAAGACAGTGGGGAAGTAAAACAAACTGGCTGTATCAAAAATAATTGACCAGTAACTAATACAGTACCAGTCAAAAGTTTGGACACACTCACCCATATTGTCAAACCTTTGACTGGTACTGTATAAAGAAACTTCATGTTTCACTTTGAGTGAGGTGCGTCAGTCACTGTCAGCTCAGTCTAGACTTTCTGAACTCATCTGTGACTCTTAAAGACACTCATTTAGCCCTTAGACCCACTATCCATCTCTGCCTCTGCTTTTGTGTGCTGTAAGTGTGACAAATTGGACAGTACTATAAAATGGACCCACATAGGCTAATCAGCTCTTTGAAATCTCATTTAAGCAGTCTATTTTCTGAGTGTGACAAAAGGCATGGTTTGCTTTTATTTGCTTCCTTTAAATACAATTTAGGACATTGAAAACCTTTCACTGCCTTCAGCTCCTTGTATTTAGTCAGTCTCCTAAACAAGAGCTGAACAAGTTTTATAGTAGCTCATGTTGCATTATCCTTATGACAGCTATAGTTAGACACTTATCAGTGTTCTGGTAAATATAGAATTAAGAGCTCAGATATTTCAATTTGTAGCTTTTTGTTTAGACAAGTAAAGAATTAGTATTACATTAGTTATGAAGAGTCAGAAAATCAACAGGCAAAAGGATGTGCAAGAATTTCCCATTTGCCCCATGAGCGATCTTTTGTCCTCCAAGCTCGGGTCCTCTACCAGAGGCCTGGGAGCATGATGGTCCTGCGCAGTATCTTAGCTGTTCCTAGGACTGCGCTCATCTGGACAGAGATCTCAGATGTTGTTCCTGGAATCTGCTGGAGCCACTCTCCCAGTTTGGGGGTCACTGCCCCAAGTGTTCTGATTACCACGGGGACCACTGTTACCTCCACCTTCCACATCCTCTCTAGCATTTTGCCATGAGTATTTCTTGATCTTCTTGTGTTCCTTCTTCTTAATGTTACTGTCATTTGGTACCGCTACAACGGCCTGCTTCCTCTGCTTGTCCACCAATACTATGTCTGGTTCATTAGCTATCATCAGTTTGTCCATCTGTATCTGGAAGTCCATTTTGACCTCAAGACTCAGGGTGCTGGATTTGGGGTGAAACCCTCCATGCATGGTAAGGAGCGTTCGTGTCTTGATGTCAGTGGCTTCTATCTCCTCCTTTGGCCAGCTTATTATCCCAGCAGGATATTATCCAGGGTATAACTGATATAAGAAATACTGGTGTCCTGATCCGAAACAGGAAATGCTTGTTCAAGGTTACTCCTGTCAACAGAGCTCCAAGTTCTGGCATCACCAGCATGATGTGTGTTTGCAGTAGTTACACAAAAGATGTGTCATTAGCTTAAACACAAAGTCTATAATTGTAACATTTTATGATAAGAATAATGCAAAAAAAAATAAATTGTAAAATGTTCAGTTGCTTTTTCCTTCCTCTGTCCGTGTTCAGTTTTATATCAGTACATTTGTGTCTCAGTGTTGCTGCCAGAAGTCTCTGGTCAGTCTCTAACTGCTGAGCTTGTTTTCGCTTCAGGTGAATCACATACTTTACATTTCTCAGTCTGCCCAAAAGAGTGAAAAATAATGGACTCGTGTCTGATACAGACAATGGGAAGGCTCAGTTTAAATCTGGCATCAACTCAGGCGGCGAGCGTGTGCTCTGCACAGAGCTGAAATTAAATTTGGAGTTGAGGTTCAGACATTCAAGGATTTTTTTTTTTTTTGCTCATTTCATGTTTCCATTGCTCTGATCATGTGTTTTTACTTTAGACTGTCTGCAGAGCAGTGAAGATGTAATTCAGCTCAGTTAAGTTAAATTGTTTTCTAGGAAACTATTTGTTCTGATGTCAGCTAGGCCTCTCACTACATGTCCAACAATATGACTTTGCTGCCCTTGTTCTAGAAACTAGTCCCCCCCACCCCCTAAGGTTGCTCCCCGGGCACTTTCTAGCTGCCCTCTGCTCCACATGTTTGTGTGTGCTACATACTGCATGTATGATGGTTTAAATGCAGAGACTGAATTTCACTGCATATATATATGAGACAAATAAAGTTCATAGTAGTAGTAGTAGTAGTAGTAAATGAAGCGGGTTTGCAACAAGGGTCAAACTGCTGGTTGTACTCCAGATGAGGAAGGCCAGATTAGACTCTGCCAAAAAACATCTTAAAAACGTTGAAGTGTGCAGCGCTATACTCTGCTCAGATTCAGCCAAATGCTGCAAAACTGATTACACAGAGCTTCAGAGTGCAAATGGATAATGACGCAAAGCAACTCAAGAGTTTCTCAGGGCAAATAAACAAAACAGTCACTTGATCTTAACCCAATAAATCATGCTTCTTAATTACTTAAGACAAACCTGAAAGCAGAAACACCCATAAACAGGCAGGAATTGAAAGTGGCTGCAGTAAAGGTCTGGGAGAGCATCTCAAGGGAGGAAGCAGGATTTGGTGATGTCCATGGGTTCTAGACATTTTTCCTCCAAAAAAACTATCCTTGTATTTAAAATAAAAACAGTCTTTATATTTAAAATCATGCTAGTTTGTCCACTTATTTCTGAGCCTCTAAAATTGGGTGTGTACCTAAGAAGAAGAATACCCGCATAGCTCTCTGCATAGAGATTTTGCGAATGTTGATATGCAGCACACCTGGTTTTCCCTAGCTAGCTGTAAAATGTCTAAAAATCACTGTATACAAATATAACCCATGGGGGAACTTTGATTTTATTTTAGTTAAAGCTTGTTAATGTCTTGAATGTGACCGTCACGTCAGGCTGGCAGTGACCTGAAAATAAGGTGACGCAGTCATGAACTGTAGCAGGATTGCAGCAGAGGCCGAACAAGGTCACTTCACAAATCTGATTAGCATTACAGCATTACTTCCTTCAGTACCTCAGTATCGGCACATGTTTACTGTGTAATTGATCTTCTGTAGTTTTTTTTTTTTTTTGCTTTGTTTATTCAGAGAAGCTTTACTGTGTATTTCTGCAAAAGCCTCCTTCTCACTGAGTCACACATATCCACGCAGCTCGGTTTAGTCTCAGGGCTTTGCTGTTTCCCTGCAAAGCTGCTCCACTCTGTGGCCGTGCTCTTTTCTTCCGCATCTACATTTCTGTGTGTTGGGATGAGCTTTTCAATAAACCACACAAGTTGTTTTAATTTAAAATGAGTTTTGCCCTTTTTTGTTTCCCATTAAATAGCCAGAAGATGAGAAACAGTTCATTTTTACTAACCTGTTAGTCATCAGATTGATTTGACTCCTGATAGATAATCAGATGACAGAATTAAGTCTGACCGCTCCTTGACTTGGAGAAACTTGGACCGATTTAGATCAGTCATCAGAAGTTGGTGGCAGGGCCTTTAAAGAGTCTGATGCGTTAAAGCAAGGCAGCAGCTTCCAAAGCTGCAATCATCCATCAGTGCTGATGTTTTTCTGCTATTGTCGGCCTTTAACTACTACAGACTGTGCCAAAAAATTCTATTTGGGCTCTTTTTCTTGGAAACCACGTCCATCCTTTATATACAGTGTATGATGCACACAGGCAGCTGTAGCTGGGAGCTATCTGCTAGACTTCACCTCGACTAATTCAAGTCACTGAACTGGACCCCTTAATCCCTGTGTGAGCCCAGCTTTTGCCAAAAGAGTCTATCTGTGCAGGCTTGTTTTAACATGCCAGTTACAGTGAACCATCAGCGTGGTTTTGTGGGTTTGATTGGCAGAAACATAGCTGCTCGTTCTTTTGTCTGAGGTGAACAATTTCCTCAGAGCTTCTTCCAACATTTCTGGTGCTGCCAAATAAAACTCTGGGTTCAGTGTAGATCTGTGTAGATCCCCCATTTTATTTTAACCATTTTTTTTTTTTATTAAATAATAACAACTCTGTCTTCTGGCCAGAGACAGATAACTGTATCAACTAGATTTCCAAAATCTCTCAGCTAGAAAAGCTCATTGTAATATTAGGACACAATTGTTGCTCAGACATGCACACACAGTTCAAGTTAGACCTTCAGGAAAGGTAAAGCATTTGTTTATTTTTGGCCTTTAACTACAAATTCTGTTGCAGAGTTTTGCAGTGATTTTCTTTCTTTGATGCTGCTGTGTTCTGTTTGTGTTAATATTGCTTACAAAAAAATTAATATAATAAAAAAATGGAAAATAAATCTGCTATAAAGTCAGTTGGCCACTTGAGTCTCTCTCCAGCAGGTATAAACTTTACTAGGCTGATGTTAAAATGCCCACATCCAGAGAACAATTAAACATTTTTACAGGCTCATAGAAAAAATGTTTTGGCCTCAATGGCCAAAACAATTGCCCCCCCCACCTTCATAACAACTGCATGTGAGTGAAGTCCTGTTGTGAGTACCAGCCATCTTAGCTTTTTGAAACCATAAGTCATGAGAGTGAGGTGGCTTTGACTCAGAATTTGTGGAACTTAACTTGAAACTAGCAATTAAGATCATATACTCTTCAGAAAAGTGTTTACAGAGCTCACGGAGCAAGGGAGCAAAGGGCTACGGTCAATTAGAACGAACGCATGCTTTAAGGCCTCAGTCACACAGCTTAGAGACCAGTAGGTGACCCCCAAATGTGTATTCTCCAACTCACTGGCAAGTGGTTGCAATGCAAACCAGAAAGGTAGAAAGTTCCCCTTAAAAGTAAAATTTGTGCTTTACTGCTGCAACCTGCAAATTTAAAAAGGCACACCTTTTA
Organism: Archocentrus centrarchus; assembly: GCF_007364275.1. Lineage (NCBI taxonomy): Eukaryota > Metazoa > Chordata > Actinopteri > Cichliformes > Cichlidae > Archocentrus > Archocentrus centrarchus. The sequence continues at coordinate 17,365,504 of NC_044357.1, forward strand.
TTTTGAAGGTGAGCCTTCTCCATTTCTGGTTTGCATCACACTCCCCTGTTTCACTACTGCTCAGCGAGTAGTTATCAAATGTTTGTAGACAAATTGGCATCTTCCATGCAAACTATGGGCGACTGAGGCATTCTTCCAGCAACCAAAGCACTCGCCAACACTTGCCAGCCAGTCAGGCTTTTATTTTTTTGTTGCTTTGAAAACTAGAGGAGGGTTTTAAATAAAACTAACATAAAGTGTCTGAAACATATAAAAAATTCACTTTCAAATCTAAAAAAAAAAAAAAACCCAAAGAAAACATGGGTCCCAGAAAACGATGTGAAGCACACTGCAGTATTCATGAGTAATTAGCTCTGAGTCACAAGGTTAAGTTATGTTTGGCAAGACTTCATCCAACTAAAACAAAAAGATAAAATGACTTTAAAAAAATGTAAATGCAACACAAACGTCAAAAATAGGAGCAGCACCTCGTTATCAGGTAGTCCGTCTTGGAGCAGGAAGTGAGTTGATTTAACATCAGTGGGAACTAATCAGGTCCAAAACTGAGTCAGATGAAATCATTTTCATACTTCTCTAACAAAACAAGCTCTGTTTTGGAGAAAGGAGTGGATTTGTCCTTTGTTTTCTTAAAGTCAGGGCTAGGTATATAAAGGGAGCCTGCACACACACACTGGGACAGCACTGAGGCAGATTGATATGGTGAAAATTAATATATGTTCACATAAGAAGAAATTCAAGCACAAGATTAAATATTTAAACTGATTTCATTGCACTGAGTTATGTAACCACATAAATTAAGATTTAACCAGTGGTTCTAAAAATATCCCCATGATAAATTAGGATATCATAGCACAGAGTACTGCACCGGAAAGGGAGCTCATATCTGAGTTTGTAAATTCAAAACTACCGACGTCCAGTTTCATAAAGTCAATAAAAATGACATGTTATGCATTTGTAATCAAGTCCGTGCTCATTATATTTTCTCTTGAGTGATGTCTCAGCTCAGTCTTCAGTCAGAATGGCCTCATATTCATCCATAGCAAACACTCAGAGGATTTTCCGTCCTAGAAAAGCAGCACAGATTGATGCTGCCGTTTGTGGTTTACTGGTTACTATTAAAGTTTGTTTTCAAAGGCACGCTCAGGCTGTTAGTTTAATTTTTATTCTTTTTTTATTGCAATCTGAATGTTTCCACGTTGTGATGAATTTTTATTTCCAGAGAGGCACAGGCTTCAGTTAACTGTGTGAAGTTTTTTTTTTTGTTGTTGTTGTTTGAGAAAATCATTCTGTCAGAGGGCCCTTGTCATTTTTCTCTCTTTAGTGTGACGGTCCACACATTATAACACTGAGCTAATTAGGCATAAATTCTAATCGTATATGTATGTACACTGCCTTTCTAATAGCTGATTCTCATTTGATCTGGCCACTGGAAGAAAAGTGTAGCCTTTCAATTTGGAATTGCTAGTGGCTTTTGTAAAGAAATTCTTAAATCTGGTTGGCCTTGATTTAGCCATAAGATATCTCATGTATTTACTACCAGGGCCCAAACAAATGTAGATCCTAAACTTCATGCATTAAAGGAAAAACAAATCACATCCACTGAGGTACCACTCTTTGCCTATGAAGTTTATTTTGACTGTAACATCAGCCATTGGTTTATGAACGCCTCAGCTTTATGGTTTGATTTTATGAAGCTTTTGCACTTCTGTATTTGCTTCATGGGGTGTATTTAATTTCTCTGATGAAAAATGTTCTTTTTCACATGACTGTATAGCCTATAGCACAGGGTTGTACTTCTGCTTCCAGTTTTAGTGTCTGAGTCTTTGTTTTGTTCAGAGGATCTCGTGTCGGTGCAGTTCAGGTCACGTCGGGTGCTTCTGAATTATAAAAAATCAAATCCAGTCAACCGTAAACAGTCACTGATTGAGGACACCAGCAGCAGAATTTGCATTCACCTTCAGTCATGCTTGGATTTTAGGTCGCTGTATGCTTTGACTCCCAGCTGATCTGTCTGTTGATCTGGAAACACTAAAGCTTTACTGGCCCAGATTCTGGGTAATCAGTTCAAACAGTCAATTAGTTAGTGAATTTTCTGGCGCTTTCTTAGTAGTGCCTTAGCCTGTACTTGTTGTTCTGTCTGTGTGTGTTTATGTTTGAGAATAGATGATGAAATGTGTGTATAAATATAAAAGAGGACAGAGGAATAAATATACTGAATTCTTTATTTGTTTTTTCAAATAAAATCTCTGAGCATTTATCAGTTTGTTGTGACTTTGTTTTCTGGCCTAAACACAGTGAATCTGAATGCTTTGGTTAATGCTAAAAGTTATGTCTGATCTGCCCAACTCATTAACACCTTTAAAAGGGCAACCATCCAGTCAGCCACTCGCTTGTAATGTTGAGACTGATATCCCCACTGCATCGCGCTAACCTGCTCCTCAGCGTTCCTGTGGGAAAACTTGTCTTTTTTCTCCATCGGCACTCTCTCTCTCACACACACAGAGTGAAATTTGATTATTTAATGTCCCCAAAAGATATTAGGACAAAATTAAAGGAACACAAACCTCTCTGTTATCTCGTCTTGATCTCTTTTAAGGTCACGTTACAGATCAGATGATGTTTTCATGCAAGCGACTCTGAGTCTGTTGTACAGGACGCTGATCTTGTCTTGTGGTTCAGAAGGAGATGAGGAATTACTGAAGCTGGAGTGAGAGGAAGTGGAAATATAGTGGAAACATGAGAAGCTACGTGGAGTATGAGTAGTGCGACTTACTGGAACATGCACACACAAAGCACACTGTAGGCGGCTGCTAATTGGATAAAGTTGCTCTCACAATATGTACAGTACATGTGAATCATTTCCTGGCATGAAATTGAACTATAAGTGAACCTGAACTTTTTTTTTTTGTGGCATGTAGTGCCACAAAATGCTCCTCAAACTGCATAGATATGATACTTCCAAAATTTCTCTGTGAAGTCTTCGATGTCACTGCCCCTTAATTGCTTTCAATGATTGACTGTTCTGTGTCCTCTGGCTGTGTCCCAGAATACTTGAAGACAGCCTGTGTGTACAGTCACTCAGAAATCTGGCCTCTATCCATCAGATTAGAGAAAACTGTCTACAACTTCTGGAAGCGTTACACTGGAACATCTTTGAAATGTTTCAGTCAAGCTTCACTCCATAAAGCCCATATTCATAGAGCCATAGCAACAATTATTTACCCTAAAATTTTTTGAAGGACCTAACTCGAGTAGTTTTCTAGGTAACAGCATTTTAAAAGGTAGATATTTTTAAAACAGGTATTTCCAAAACATGGCAACTCACTCTTTGCTTTCAGTGTAAACTGCCCCTTTAAAGATTTAAATACATACTCCTATCTGGAACTGGACAAAAACTATTTTGGGTCTTTAAAGACTCAGAAAGTTTTCATGAAACTGAAAGTAGGTTTTTAAAGTTTTTTTTTTTCAGCATTAGGCACCAGAGTAAATTTACAAAAGAAAAATGGAACAAATGTGTGCAGCACAACAAATGTGTGCAGCACAATAAACTGTTAGCGCCACAGAGAAGTAGAGGAAATCACCATCGCACACAAAAAGCTGCATGAAGAAGAAAATAAAGCAACGCCTCATATGAACTGCCTGCTCACACTTTAAACCTCCTCTTTACCCAAAGAACTGCAGTCCCTTTAAATACTTGTTCAAGGAGACCAAGTTCCCTCCTTTCTTCTTGAGTGATGTTTTGATCTACGGCCTCAATTTGTCAGACTGGATTTGAGCCACAGATCAAACTGACAGATAAAATCAAAGCTGGCGGCATATACATGCCAGATGCAGTTATGAAATGCTCTGCATTTGACTGTTTTCAACCTTCTGACTGAGAGCTGCTACTCTGTAGCTCAGAAATGTTTCCAATGAAATAGATTTTTAATAAAGTTTTTAATAGAATCAAATGCAGTGCAGCTCAAGAATATCATTTTCCATAATTGTTATAGCAAAAAATTTATTAATTTAGAAGTAATTTCTTTTAATTTGAAGAGTTTGCAAAAATGTCAGCAGGTGAACCCTTTCTGACATCTAATTTAAAGCAATGCCATATCTCTTACTTTATTTTAAAGTTATAACCCTAAAGATTTAGTTCCTGGTAGTCACTACGGTACCATCAAATGCAGTTTAGTACTGCAGCACAATTAAGCAAAGTCACAATGTTTGACTAAAGAAGTAAGTCAATAATAATTCCACCGCATGTATGAAACTCTGATACAGCTGCAGGAGAATGAAGAGCGAATGTGAGGCTGTTCTCAGACTGAAAGTATCATTTTTAGTGCATTCCCAGCACACCCACAGCAGACTCTGCCAACTATATACAGTAAAATGCAATCTGCAAATACTGCCAAAAGCAGGGATTCAAGTTGTGAAACTCCTCCAGAGTTTAAAATATCATACATATATCATCCTTGTTCATATTTCCCCTGTTGTTTAGTTAAGCTTCATTAGCTGCTGTCAGAATAGAAATAGAAAGCTTCCCTTGAGACAAATTAGTAAAATTTGACAGGGCATTTCTGTCCAGAAAAATCTTCGGAAAGCCCGGAGAACTATTGCTCAAGACCTTTTTTTTTTTTTAAATAAATAAAATTATTACCTGCCTACAACATGGAAGCACAAAAAAATTAGATGTGGCAATATCAGCCAACAGCCACACCAAAAAGAAGGAGCATGAGAAAATCAAGAAGTACCAGGGGCTGAAGGAACAACTGATGCAGCTGTTCAAGCTAAAGTCCAAAATGGTCTCAGGGGTAACAGGAACTTTAGGAGCTCTGACCCCCAAATTAGAAGAGTGGCTCCAGCAGATCCAGCAGAACCCTCAAACTCCCAGACCTCTGGTAGAAGACCCGAGCTTGAGGAACACATGCAGATACCCCATCTCCCACCGCCACCCCCCAAAGGGGAAGAAGGGGAAATTATTATTCATAGATATGACAGAAAATTAAAGAAAAAAAAAAAAACACAGCATACTAGGTCTGCTTTAATGTAGGAGGGGAGGGATGTTAAAAGGAAGGTTAAAATCTATCTTACTATGACATTTACCGCCAGAGACTTGTTCACGTGACTGCTCAATGTCTATGGACCTTTAATGGGCGGATGACTGTGTGTAGTGAATGTGTTAAAGTGCTACACATCATCTGATACTGTACCGACTGTCAGTATCAGACTGACTGCAGTCAGAAATGTGTAATAACAGATAACGTGTTCATGTTTTGCTCATGAACAATGCCATATATGTAAGTCCAGCAAGCGAGCTTTTCTTTGTAGTGATAAGATGTATAAACAACGTCTTTGCTCTATCAGCAGCGCTTTGGTGAAGCTGTACATGTCAATTCAAATGTGAATCAGTCTTTAGCTACAGAATGAAGCTGAATCCAAAGGAATCGAGGAAAGAGTTTATATACAGTTCCAAACCTAAGCATGGGTTTGTTTATTGTGGCATTAATAGGGTTTTATCTTCATCCCCAATTAGACAGTGCATGAAGTATGTAGTTTTCACATTCAGCTTCAGAGCACTAGGATTAGCAGGTTTTATTTTGACTGGAGGAAGAGCTATCGGGGGGGGGGGGGGGGGGGGGGGGGGGGTTAAGAAAATCCATTAAATTAAAATAAACTTAATAAATATCTAAAATTCCTCAAAGGCAGTAGGGACAGCCATTTGTGCCAGGAACATCTTTTTTGATGTAAAAAAAAAGAAAAAAAATGAAATAATGTTTACAATATTGTCCAGTTTTGTTCATCTCCTGACCTATTTTTACTCATGTCTATTAATGTTCCTTTTAAAGAACCCAGTCAGTAATAAAATAACCCAACTGCAAAAAACCAGGACACTGACATGCAGTCATGTCAATGTGAAGTTTTCCCATTAAAAAAAAAAAAAAAAGTACACCTTTGCTGCCTCCACAGGAATTACGAGGGTAATAGCAGCCAGGAACTGCTAATCAAATACACTAGATTACCAGCATGTGTGAGCACCTCTGTAAAAGCAGAAGTTTGGTCAGTTTGCTGGTCTGGAGAATTCAGGTGTGTGTTAACACAATGCCAAAATCCAGGAGTGGGTGTCCCAGCAAATTCAGCCCAAGGTCAGACTGTGCAGCGCTCAGAGAAAAATCCAAGAGTGACACCTCTACAAGCTATCGAATCATGAATTTTACGTACTTGTTCACAGGACTGCATATATGGGTTTATATACGTTTATGCACTTGTGCTTGACCCTTAAAACAGTGTTTGTGTTATTAGGTTTGTGAAGTATTAGAAAATGTGATGCTTTTATTAATCAAAATGTATTTTTCTCTAATATTTACATGCCTTAGATTTGAAAAAAAAAAATCCTTGCCTTAAAGATCTATCTTTAAGGCACTGTCAGTATTTAAAATTTAAATTATTTTGTTAGACATTAAATAATATAGTTTTATGCTTGATTCAGACCATTCATTACCTCCCTGCATATTCTATTTTCAATATATAAGCAGATGCCAGTTTTCTAGCCTGACGAGAACTGAAAATTTATGTTAATCTGAAAAACTTCACACTCCACATCTTTCCTTTATTTCCCCAACAAGATTGTCTCCTGGCAACTCAGTCCTAACAGACTGTTTCATTTTTATTTGAAAGCAAAAAAGATTTCATTTGAGAAAAATTGGGATCATGATTTTTCCTGTTCTTCTCCAAAGGTTTTTGTATTCTAAATTGTGACTTTACCGCTGCTCCTGATCTTTGGTGTCTTTTTGGCGCTAAACAGTTCCTCCCTTTAAGACTTTTACAAGCAAGATGTTGCTGCAGTAACCTTTCCTCATATACATATTAGCCAGTGTAAATGAGTTGTTTATAAGTGTAATCTTTGGGGACATGGTTAAGTTTGTTTTTTGCCACACACACTGTCAGTCTGTGTTTATTTGCGTGCCCATTTCCCTGAGTCTCATCCTCAGTGTTTGAGCGTGGTTTTGCCAGATACTCCCACTGATCCCTCTGCTGGCTGCTGACTGATAGGCATCTCATCCACAACTGTGTGACAGATGGACAGACGGACAGAGATAGAGCTGTGTTTGAACAGTCAACAAACTTGCTGTACCGAAAACACACCAAAAAAAAGAGGAGCAGAAGCTACAGAACATTTCTGTTTGTCTTTTTCCCATCGCCTCCTCACCCAGGGCATGCCTCCACATGGGACTCTGTATGCTTGTCTGTGTGTGCGGTCATTGTGGCGAATGATCTGATAAGAAGGAACTAATCCTGTTGATCCTCTGTGGTCGGTCACCAGTCTTCACTCAACAGGAAAAATTTGATGTTTTGCAGCTTCAAACGGATGCTTTTGGGTTTGTGACTTGTACTTTGATTGAATAGAAACGTTAATTTACTCTTTAACTTCAAGCAAATGATATATAGATATTTTAGCTCCATGTTTCAGATTTCGCTAGAAATTGGGTTTTTTAAACACAATATTTTAGTCTGTAAAAAACATCACTGTCTCAAAACTCAAGTTCTGTCTGAGAACTGACGATGAACAATTGAGTACAGTGAATTCATTGTCAAATTCAAGAAGATGATATTCAGAGATGATCTGAGCTTTGTGACCGGATGGAAGCAGCCATCAGAAGATGGGTATATTGTGGTCATAAAAGGATAGACATGGCCAGCAACAATACTCAGGTAGGCTGTGGAGTTTAAATGATGCTGAGTTGGTACTGAGGTGGCCCAAAGTGTGCCAAGAAAATGTCCCCCACACCATTAGACCACCAACAGCCTGAACTGCTGATGCAGGGATCCATGCGTTCATGTTATTCATGGCAAATTCTGCCCCCACCATCTGAATGTTGCAGTGGAAACTGAGAGTCGGCAGATTAGAGTTGGTTGTGCAGGAAAATCCCACTAGATCAGCATTTTCTGAAATTATCAGGCCATCTGGCACCAACAATGATTCCACATTTAAGCAACTTAAGTCACCTTCCTTCACCGTTCTGTTGCTCTGGCTGAACTTGAGCAGGTTTTCTTGACCATGTCAACATGCTTAAATCCACTGATATGCTACCATGTGATTGGCTGATTAGATAGTTAGATTAATGAGCTGTGGAAAAAAGTGGCCTGTGTGTCTAAGATGCAGCGCAGCTCAGGTCCACTGCCTGAACTAGAAGCAAAGAAAAAAAAAAAAAAAACCAGTCCAATACGCTCTCTGTTTGGGTATGGAGGTATCTTGTATCAGCACCCTGCTGTTACAGGCTGTCTGCCACAACACCCTTTGATTCATACTGCAGACTCACTATCATGACTTATGTGAAAGGCTTGGATCATCACTGACCTCTGGAAGGACTCAGTTTGCACGTGTCCACAATTAGAAATTTTCTCTCTGAGCTGCAGAGACATTAGTTAATATCATTAGCTGAGTTCAGAGATAAAAACCAGGAAATCAGATCAAATCTAAACTTAGGCAAACTGGTTTCTGATGCTTTAAAAATCCATTTATTTCACTTTGTGTCTTTTTAAAGAAGTTTGACCGTTCCTTTGACTGAATTAATTTAATTTTTATCATTTGCAACGGCCAACGGTTTAAGAGGTCTTGATATCCTCTCCATCTTAAATGGATTTTCTTAAAAAACTGCAACTTTTCATGCAGTCCATTCTGTTTGGTTTAGTGTTTTTCAGTTACTTTAAGAAGCAGGATGAGAATATAATTTCATTTTATTTATGCGTGAACACCCACGCTATATATGCACAATAACCACAGGTTTGCATTTAACACATGGTTGGTTAAAATTGAAACATAAAAATAACCTTAAATTTAGCTGATAAATAAGGACCGGTGTAGATTTGTTAATGAAAAGTAAGTTGAGTTGTTTTAAAGTTGCCGTGTGTGGATTTTTAGTGCTTTTGCATCAACTTTCAGTTAGAAACATTTAGGAAGATGAGAAGTTCAATCATTAAATGCCAAAAAGGACTTGAAGCTGCTCTTTAAGTAGATTTCTTTAGGCTGTAGGGAATATTCACCCTGACAGTGTTGGCTTTGTGATTGATCTGTACAATGTGTTGGTTGATATCTATAGTAAAAAGGCTGGCATATCTATATTTCAGCATTACTTGTAAGCAATAAAAGTGTGCCAGCTGTAAAGCTACCAGAGCTTCCTGATGTACTTGGAAAACAAACATAAATTTTGCTGTTGTTTTCTTCGGCTCGCTTCACTGGGTTGCAGACACAGCAGTGGAGCCATGCAAACACACTAAATCACAAAATATCTTCACTTGTGTTATGTGAAGCATTTTTTTTTTTTTTTAAATTTTGATTTGTAAATAAACGGTCCCTGCAAAAACAAATGTTACAGTTCTCCCTTTTCCATTTTGAAGTATTTTCTCTGTTTGCCCTCTTTTTCCCATCCCCTTTTCTTCCCTCTTTACAGGGAACTTTGTGCCTTGCTTTGACAGCAGTTCCCCTTTTTTCTGATTTCCCATGCCTTCTTCCTCTTCTATTCCCACTCTGCCACAAAAGCTCCTCTCTGGTTGTTTCTGCCGGCAGAGCTTTGATACATTTGTGTTTGTCTTGACCTTAACTTGTCCTCCACATATGAAACTTAAAAATCCCACTTGCTCTTGATTTGACTGGTTAATGCACCCAATTTTTTAAACAGTCTTTTATTGTTTAATATTGTGTTGTTATCTGACATAAGTGGCGTTGCCAGTTAGAAACAGTAGCACATTTACAGTCATGTGAAAAAGAAAATACACCATCTTTCACTTCTAAGGTTTCATGTATCAGGACCTTAAAAACAAAAACATCTTGTCACCGCCAGTTTCTGAAACTATTATAATACAACCTTAGATGCACAACAACATGAAATGTTACATTGTGTCATTATTTATTTAACAAAAACTAAGCCAAAATGGAGAAACAGTGTGAAAAATGAAGTCCACCCCATGATTCAGTAAGTTATAAGCAATAACTTGGAGGAATCATCTTCTGTATGACTCACATTGTGGAGGAATTTTGGCCTGCTCTTCTTTACAGCATTGCTCCAGTTTATTGCAGTTTGTGGACATCTGTTTATGCACAGCTCTTTTAAGGTCCTGCCCCAGCATTTCAGTCTGGACTTTCTGTTGTAGATTTGCTGATGTGCTTGAGATCATTGTTCTGCTGCATGGTTCAACTTAGTTCCCAAGCTTTAGCTGTTAGACAGATGGCCTCCCATTTGGCCCTTGAATACTGTGGTATACAAAGAAGTTTGTGATTGACAAGGTGCCCAGATCCTATGGCACCCCTCCACCACCTTGCTTAGAACTAGTGTAAGATATTTGTGCTGATAAGCTGTGTTTGGCTGATGCGGTTGCGGTTTAGCCAAACATCTCCATTTTGGTTTTGTCTGTCCAAAGGGCATCTGTCGAAAAGTGATTAGATTTTTAAAGCTTCAAAGAAGAAACTTTCTTCTGGCAACCCTTCAAACTATACTCAGTCTTTTTCTGATTGTACTGTCATGAAATTTGACATTTAACGTGCTAACTGAGGCCTGTGGACTCTGAGCTGTAGCTCTCAGGTTGGCTCTTGGGTTTCTTTGAGTGTTGCACGGTCAGACCTTGAGGTGAATTTGCTGGGATGTTCACTCCTGGGAAGATTGGCAGCTGTCTTGAAGGTTTTCCACCTGTGAATAAGGTTTCTCACTGTAGAATGATTGGAAATAGCCTTATAACCCTTCCCAGACTGATGGACACCAATTGCTTCTCATTGATCACTGCTAATGTTGTTCCTCCTTGGCATTGTGTTAATACACACCTGAATTCTCCAAACCAGCAAACTGCTAAAAGTTCTGTTTTTATAGAGGTGGTTACATTCATGATGATTATTCTCTTAATTTCTGTGGAAGCAGTTAGGGTGTAGTTAGTTTTTCACACACTGGTTCTGCATTTTGGCTTAAGTTTTGTTAAATAAACAGTGATACGGTGTAAATGTCATGTGCTGCTGTTGATCTGAGGTTGTATTTTCCTTATCTCCTAATTTCAAAAACTGGTAAGGACGAGATGACTGTATGTACTCCAGGTTTGGGCACTTCCCTTTGTCCTTTGCTGAAGTGAACAAAATCATTAAAAGGAATTCATATTCAATGTTCTTCATGTTAAAAATGAAAAAAAATAGGGCTTTCAAAAGACCTTATTTAATCTGTCAGTTTTCTCTTTCTGCTCATTTCGCTGAAGATATGAAACATACAGATAACTTTGTTACATCACAGCTTAAGCTTGTCTGACTTAAGGCTTAACTAAATTTTACTAAAGATGTCTCTGTCTTCTCCTCTCTGATTCTCAGATTGTCCTTCCTGCCAAACCGGAGCTACAGCGACAACGGACGAACAATTCTGGCCAATGAGCAGGAGTCCCAGGACTCTCTTGGACCTCTATGAGGATGACTATTTCAAAAGCAGAAATGTGACCTTGTTATCTGATGTGAAAGGGGGAAACCTCTGAGGTGGACATCCTGGCCTCTGTGGCAGTGATTCAGTTCAATCCAATTTTATTTATATAAAATCCCAACAAGGGCCAAATCCCAACAAACAGTCGCCTCAAAGCGCTTAGTGATGCTGTCCCATCTGGATATTCAGGCTATGATAATGCATCATCATTGTCTGATTAATCATGCACCTTCTGATGGTACCCAAGGAACTCTAAAGGTGTTCATTAGCCAAGTGCAGAAGATCACATATGACTCATTTTATATGAAAAAAAGAAGCATCAGAACTGACCTGTTGGTTATTGAATAGCTGGATCAATGGACTGTGTAAATGCCGCTGATACATTTCCAGGCATGCATGCTCTTATTCTAAAATCCAAAGAACTAGTCTTACTAGTCCAATGTCTGGCTCACAGGATCAGTGAACTACAAGCCAAACTATGTTAACAGAATGTGAGACTCATTAGTCTAATTTAAAACAAGCTATAACAGAGCTACCTGCCTGCTGGCCATACAAATGTCTGTTCATAGTAGAACACAGTTTCTTATATTGTACTGCATTTCATATTTGTTTCGTTTTGGATTATTTTTTCACCTTTTACTAGCATCAACTGCCATCAACCAAGGTGATACTATGAATCTGCCATACAATGTAAAAAAAAAAGAAAAAAAAAAAAAAGAGTTTTTATTCCTGTTTTTCATTTCTAATCCTGCTTAGAAACAGCTGTGAACAAAAACACCAAAGACTGAAGCTATGGAATTAGAAATTCAGTTGATTCCTTCCAGGACAGGCAGCAGCATCACACCAGCTCTTTTAAAACGATGGTGGAACACCTGCATAATGTTCTCATGGAACATAAAACACTGTTGCACTCATGTCTTCGAGCCAGCGGAGAAGTTCAAGTGCAGTTTTACGTCAATGTGAAAAAAAATATAAATCTGAAATCACCAATTATGGTCTTCATCATCCTCCGAGGAATGACAGCGATGTATGTTGGAAAATATGCTTTACCTTTTGTAAATTTACATGATAAAATTCTGTAAAAAAAAAAAATTCACAGCACTGAACGTTCAGACACACACACACACAGACACGTGTGTCTGAAAAAGTAAAGCTTTCGGGAATGTGAGGGAAAAACTGCTCTGGTGTTGGTGCTTGTAAATGAGCCCGCTTTCCTGCATTTCATCCTGAGGTTTCATGTCATGGATGTGCAGTTCAGAAGTCTGCAGCAACTGTGTGATGCCATCGTGTAAATATGGACCAAAATCTTTGAGGAGATGTTTCCAGAACCTTGTTAAATCTGTCATGAATTAAGGCAGCTCTGAAGGCAAAACGGGGTCCGACCTAGTAGTTGCAAGGTATAACTAATAAAGTGGCCAGTGAGTGTAGGTGGATGAATAAGATGCCTTGAAACAAGAAGTAGTTTTACATATCAAAAAAATAACTACAACAGCAACATATGAGAACATCAAGTCATTTCTAGTAGCCAAAATGCAATAGCTTCAGGTCAGCAGTGTGGGAACTGAAGCAGCTGCACAGGGGGTGTAGCTAAAAATCCCAATGACACAGCTGAGAAAATCATATGTACAGGGATAAATATCTGTGACTTTCTGTTGCATATTCAGTTTATCACAGAGCTTGACCTTAAATCCTAGAAACCTTTCTGAATCCTGTATTTCATTATGTGTGACTTAAGGAAAATAAAAGTTTGTATTAAAAGAAGAAAAAACAACTATTAAAAACTCAGCAGATTTACTTCTTCAGGTCTTCAGTATTCAACCCCCTTAACCAATCATCAAATTTCAAATAATATTTTGCTGTCACATTACATTTACCCATTTCAAACCAGTAAGAAAGCCATAAATTCCAGATTACAATTTAATCATTCCACTTTTGTTCCAAAGATTTCTTTAAAATTACTGAATACTCATGATTTCAGTGGATTTTTTTAATGTTAGCCTCATGATACTGCTGGAAATGGTCAGCATTTTTCTTACTGGTTAAAATCCATATGTTAACAAATACCAACCACAGCAATGTGTCAGTTCATCTCTGATAGTGGGTATAGGTGCGTATAAATCTTTGAGTTGGTTCATAGTTGATGTGCATTTTAAAGGCAAGTTAGGTGACATTTGTCCACTAGAAGGCAGAAGCACTGTAAAACAAACTCACAGAGACAAGCTCTTCAGTGGCATTTGTATCTCCTTGTTAACTACTGGAATGACTGTAATTGGCCCATTCCGACACCATCTAGTGTTTTGGATGTGAATTGCAGAACAATCGCACAGATTCAGTGCAGAAGACTAAATCAGGCTTTAAAGGGAGCTCCAGTAATCACACCGCTTTTACTGATAATTTTGTCTCCATGAACATCTGAAAACAAGACGACATGGTATAATGCATACATTTAAAAACAGATAAAAAGCAGTAGAGTTTTGGCTGCACTAGTGACTCCTTCGCATTTCCCAGAGTCCTTTGATTCCAAGGTAAATTCAACTATGGTCCTGTAACACAGATTTAACTCTCCTTCAGTACTTTATTTCTCAGTTTAGCCCATGTCATCTGCCTATGTTGATCTCTGTCTATCGCAGCACCTTTTTGAGATGGACTTACAAAGGTGTGAAACCAGCTCAGCCGCCTTCTGTGTGTCATCACTAAGATCTGTATTATATTTTCCTTCTGCATTCAGCGTCAGGGCATCAATTCAATTCAATTTTAATTATATAGTGCCAAATCACAACAGTCACCTCAAGGCGCTTTATATTGTAAGGTAGAGACCCTACAATAATTAACTCCTCTTCTTTCCACAGTCTCCATGCCCAATCCCTGTATATCATGCTTATTGAACAAGATAGAAATGACAAAAAATAAAGAAATTTTTTAAACATTTTGGTTTTCAATCTGCAACAAGCTGTGAACAAAAAATAGCAGATTTACCATATAAAATTTGTATGATGCATATATTAACAAACATTGGTTTATTTACACATTAAGCTCCTTTTAGCTCTGCCTGCTTTGCATAGTCCATTCCTGTTCTGTCCAATGAAACACATCACCAGAGCTTCATAAAATGACATTTCTGTGTTTAAGCATTAAATCCAGTTGTTAAGACCCATCTTCTGATTCAACTACCACAAAAAAGTATAAATGAAATACACATATATGGTCCTTATATGACTTTTAAAATGTTTAATTTTAAGCGAATTGGCCTGTTTCCCTGATATTTGGTAGAAGGAAGACTATTTTTAGTGTCTGTGCCTTCTACTGAACATTCACACACAAATTGAGCTCCGTGATGTGCTCCTTTCTTCAGTAAGTCAGCACAAGAAAGCAGCCTCTGTGTGAGGCTGAAGCATTTTTAACAAGCCTTTATTGTTGTTGGAGGTGGTAGGCGGTAATTGCACACAAAGCCCCTCATCAGAATCCTGTTTGGTAACGGCAAACGTGGATATCTCCAATCATTCCCACTGCTGCTGAAAAAAAAAAAAAAAAAAAAATCTTCAAGCCAATTTACTTAGGTTGATTGGCACTGACCCTGAGTCTGCTGGTTGCTAACCAAACGAGGAATTCATTATGTTGTGAGCCTTCTCACAACTCTCTGACTCCAACTCAATCCTTCTGGGATTATATCCTGTCCAAGACCTGGAGATCTCAAGGCACTGGCTCACACAGCACCGCAGTGTCAGAACTGGACCCGGTCTTCTAAAAACATCTTGGCTCTAGAATTAATCTGAAGCTAACGCAGGAACAGAACATTATTTTTAACCTAACGAGATACAGATTCATTCTTCCATCTATGGTCCTGAAGAAACCAGTCACGAAGCCTGCACCAGGAGATGTTTTTGTTTCACTTTATTTCAGTCTGATCTCTTACAGCACATAGGCCGACAGAAAAACAAAACAATTTGCTCGAGGATATAAAATGTAATACCCCTTCATGGGGGGTTTATTGCACTTTCCACATGGAGGTAAGCACCCAAGAGCCACATTTAGGTGTGTCTCCTTCAATGGGAAGCAGTCCCTCCTGGTTCTTAATTGAAAACTCAAAGAAAGTAACTGTAAGCAGCTCATTAAGCTTATTAGACATGCTCTTACTCAACCAACCAGTTAGTTTTAACCCTTTAAGTTTTTTCTTTCACGAAGGCAAAAAGTGTTTGATAATTCCTTCAGTAAAGCACAAATCTTACTTTAAAATGCAGCAGGTTTTCCTCATTGTGTACGCTCAACTGACATCAGAGCGCAAAACACCCCCCACTGGCCACCTGCATCAGCTTTTCTTATAGCACCATCCAGGCCCGTCTCACACCCAAAAAGTGGAAAACAGGGCTGCCGTAAGCCAATTAAAAGATGAGCAGTAGAAGACAAAACTGCTGTGCTGACATACTTGTAGACTTGAAATACAACAGATGAGCCAATACAGGTGAGATTTTTTTTTTTTTTTCCCATCAGTCCTACAGGGGGAAAAAAAAAATCTCTTTAGAGTTTATTTTGAAAGTTTAAAAAGTTACTGGTGTAGTAAAATGGGATGAGATCAAGAAAACAGCATCAGTGGCTCCAATCTCAGCTCTGATAGACTACCTGCTTAAAACCACTAGATGTCGCTGCAACACTACCATCTGCAATGGGCTCTTCTGTTGAAGAGGTTGCGTAGGACTTCATATTGTTGAGAAAAAATTTGCAGCACGGAGTCATTTTTTTCCTCCACATTTTGACAGGAAAGTGCCAGATAGTCATTTAGGGTAAATACAGCAAAACTATTGTTAATATTGTTGGTAACACATGTGCTCTTCCAGCACTGTGATGAGCGGTATATGTTACAACTACTTAAACTAAACCAACACTTGTTTCTTGATTGCTTTTTTTTTTCTCCATTTAAATATGTTTTGTTGCAGAAATGCATTCTGAAAAGACTCGATTAAATGTAGTAACAGCGTATCCTACAGGGATGTAATGCAGATTCAATGAGCTTCAAACCATTTAAATTCTAAATTTAATTCGAAATAGTACAAAAATAACATATCAAATGTTGGAACTGGGGTTGTTTTATTTTTTAAGTCTTTTGGAAAAATAAAAGAAATTAAAATTTTTTTTTGCCACAACTCCTGTTGCTTTGCAGCAGCAAATGAACACTTGTTTTTGTTGATCACCTCAGATCACACTTTTTGGCAATATAGTGTATGTTTATATGCTTATGTGTACCTAAATATCAAGTAGCTATTCCTACTGAGGCCTCTTGGCCAGGTCATGTTTGTAAACGAGAACAAAAAAGGCCTGGTCATTACACTGGAAACAGTTAGTGAAGTTGGCTCCTTCAGCCTGTGTGTTTGCATGCTTTGACTTTGTGATTTTTTGCCTCACCTGTGTGTTCTCCTCTGCACAGGAACCTGGGACTGAATCTGAGAGTGTTACAGAGAGAGAGCATTTCCCCTGTGGAAAGATTATTCAGTGGACCTCTCTGTGTTGGAGCTCTGGACCCACTAACTGAGATTCCTCCTGCTGTCATTCTTGCCTGAAACCTGACCGCAAATAAACGTGTGATCTTTTGTATTCCGAGTCTGCATTATGAGTCCAATCTACACCAGACATTACGAAATCTTCAGCATGGCCTCTAAAATGGAAGTTATGTTAACTAATCTTCCCTGAACATTTACATTCCAGGAAATGGTTAATTCTCAACTTGAGTTAATGTGTATTTGATTGAGCCTTTGGATGAACTCTGCATTGTCTTTTGTGGGATCCATTTAACTCTTGAGAAATGCTGAAGGTGAGAAGGTGAAGTTGTGTCATGTCACAAGGCTGTCAAGATGTAACTTTGGACTAGCAAATTACTGTTTAAGTTTTTCACAGAGCAGTTGAGTTAAGCAGTTAAGTGTAGCTGTGCTCTTTAGCAACTCAAATGCAACACCCACAGCCACAAACACTTGTATTAAAAGCCTTAAAAACATACAAATTATCCTGATTACAGAAATCCCTGTATGTATATCATGTGTACATACATAGATATATATACAGGGATTTCTGTAATGACTATATATATATATCTATGTATGTATACACCATGAATTCTTGTCTCACCAGCTGCTTCTGGATGAAATAAGTATTCCATATGGTCCTGTGAAAGACTAAGTACACATGATTCAGTATCTTGTAGAGCCACCTTTAACACAATAACTTAAAATCACTGTTTTCTGTATGACTTCATCAGTTTTTCACTTTGATGTCGAGGACGTTTAGCCCCCTCTTCTTCACAACATTGCTTCAATTCATTGATATTTGTATTTGTTTGTGCACAGGTCTCTTAAGGTCCCACCACAGCATTTCAATCAGGTTAAAGTCTGGACTTCAACTGGGTTATTGCAACACCTTGACTTTCTTCCTTTTTAAGACATTCTGCTGTAGATTTGCTGCTGTGCTTGGGAACTTTGTCTTGTTACATTACTCATTATTGGCCCCATATTTGACTCTAGAATACTTTGATAAAAAGAGGAGTTCATTGGGCTTGATGACTGCAAGGAACCCATGTCCTGTGGCTGCAAACCACCATGCATGACAGTTGGTATGAGGTGTTTCTGCTGAGATGCTGTGTTTCTCTAAGAACAAACAGTTCTACTTTCATCTCATCTTTCCCAAGAACATCGTTGCAGAAATCTTGTCTTCTGTTCAGATGCAACTTTGCAAACCTAAGCTGTGCTGCCACGTTCTTTTAATAGTGCTTTCATAGAGGTGGTCACACTTGCTGATGACCAGTTAACTGAATTTGATTAGCAGCATCTGGTTGCTGCAAACCCTTTTGATTCCTGTGGAAGCAGTGAGGGAGTACTTAATTTATCCACACAGTGTTTCTGCATTTTGCCTTTTTATTTTGTTAAACAATGACACAGTGTAATATTTCATGTGTTGTTGCTGTTCATCTGAGATTGTTTTTAAATAATTTCAGAACCTGGTGAGGACCATAGGATTTTTAAAAAAAATTGTGTCCTGTTAGAATTGAAAAGGCATGCACTTTCTTTCTCACAGTTGCTGTATATGTGAAATAAGGCCAGTGTAGGTACATGTTGTCCCTGTGAGCCCAGAGCACAAACCACCTGCTGTTCAAACCTACTGTAATTGAGGAACAGCCAATTAGAGAGAAGGGAGCTGGAACAACTTGTTTCACATAGTGAATAAATCAGTGCACTGCACCAAGACCCAGTAAGCAACAAACAGGGATCATTTTTAACTGTGAATCATGCAAAACTATTTTAGCTGAATCCAACATGATTATGAAAGTAAAGGCATATTTTTATCTATTATTTAAGAAGCATCCTTAGTATCATGAAAACCATGAACTGCAATGCACAGTTTCTCTTTGGGAGAGACCTTTGTGCATTAAAAAGATGTGTTTATGATCTGAATATAATTGAATAGTTTGTTACATCGTGATAATCCTAGAATATGAAGAAATTTCATACTGAAAAGACATCATCTGCACACACATCTACACACACACACACACTCCTCCTCTCTTGCTCTCTCCTCTTTTATCTCAATTATGCCCGCCCCCCCTGCCAGGCTGTACTCCACAGACAAGAGGCATAGGGGCTGCTTCTCCCATCATGCTTTGCACTAGGAAGCAGGAAGAAGACAGAGACTTGACAACAAGCACCAGTGGAGAGCGGTACAGAAGAAAACAGGCTGATGGTGAATGAGGAGGCAGCACACAGAGAGTTATGGCCAGTGTTGCCTCCAGGACCCACTCAAGCCCCTTCTCTCTGGGTAAGTCCTCCGTCACTTTGTGTTTAATCACAAAAAAAAAAAAAATCAAGATGAAGCATGCAGACGTTGGAGCAGGGTTGCAGACATGCGGATGCTGCCGGTGGATTTAAAGGGGCAGTGCCGTTATCCTTCCAGATGGAATAAGAAATTTTTTCCTTCTTTTTTTTCTTCTCTTTACTGAAATGAAACAACATATGCTTCAAGAATGGAAGAACCCTCATTCTTCAATGGTTAGTTTTGGAACGGTCGTGGAAAGCAGGAAGTGACACTGCAGTCTTGTCTTTGAGCCCAAAGGAGGCTGAAATGTCAACAGTGCACTAGTGATTGCGTGGAGATAAACAAGTGAATTGCTACATCTCACGCCTACACTGACACACTGCCGTTCAGTCTGTACTGAAGGACACGCCCACATGCTTGTACACACAGAGACTTTACAATGAATTTTTTATTGTCCCTCAGAGAGTCATTTAGAAAACAGATCACAAACAGTGTTTTAAAATGGATACAAGTGGCAACATTTGCATGTGTATCCTTCTGGAGCAGTTAATTTAAACAAAAAAGTCCTATTAGCCACTTTAGATTTTAAAATTTTCCAATTTGGCCATCATTTCCACCACAGAAAACAACTGTTTAACTGTAAAATGTCAACCAGTGGATACATTTCTGAGGTTTTTGTCTTGTTCAAGTAAGTCAAGTTTATAATGATCAAAACTTCTTCAGAGCTCATTTGCTTTGAGTAAAACAAAATAAAATGCTTTGCTTGAGCTCCCTTTTCATTTCTTTATATATTGCATGTTTTACAAGAAGTGTTAAAACACGATGGTACCTCTATACCTCTGTGGTGCCGCTCCTGATGTCCTCTATACATATTGACAAAGATTTGAACCAAAACTTTCAAATCTGTTGCCACTGACTTTCAGGATCAGCTGAAGGACCAAGAAGGAGCATCAGGTCCTGTGTCAGGTCTTTACTGATTCATTGGTCAGTGTTAAGAGGCTTACAAAGAACAAACAACAAAGAAAACATTCCTCTGAAAATGATCAAGGATTGAATGAAAAATAAGTAAAAAGCAGCTAATGTCCGAAGATATTGGCTGTGGTCTATTGGCCGTGCAATTCAATGAATTTCATGTACCCTTGGCTCAGCTCTCATTATTTTATTTAACAGGTTAACACAGAGAGACAGATAACCAGCTCCTGTCACTTTTGCATCACCAGTTAACCTGACAAACATGTCTTTGAACAGGTTCAAACATATAATCTTCATGCTACAAGGTGATGGATGCACGACTATGCTACTTGTCTTTTTTTTAATTGGTTGACTTATGTAACTAATCTATCAAGTTTGTAAAGGCATTTAGTGTTATCTGTATTCTGCCCTGTCCTAGTTTAGTCGATGGTAAAGTGCTTTTACCATGGACTAAACATTATAGTGCTTTTGAGCTTCACACACACTTCCAAACAGGTAAGAACTGGTAAGCCAGTGAGGAGTATATTGTAAGTGGTCCATCCAGGACATGCAGCTGAGATATGATTGAAACAAATAGTATAATTTGCAAATTATTTTTAAAAAAAACAAACTTTTTTGAGTAATTTCAGACTTCTAAAATTCAACTTCTGCATGGTTTAGTGGGTATGAATTGGCACTAAGATTTTTTTTAAGCTGGCAAGTCTAATTTACTTCATCTGAAAAAATCTTTATATATTCTTGCCTTTGTTCACGGCCTCTTGAAAATAACCATGTAATAGTACAGAGAAAACCCCAGCAATGATGACCCCCTATGAGCAACAGTGGGAAGGAAAAACTCCCTTTTAACAGGAAAAAAGAGCCATGCTCAGCAAGGGGCAGAGGTTGGGGGTGATGGGAAGGAAATGGACATACTGTGGAAAAGAGCCAGGGATTAATAATAACTAATGATGAAATGCAGAGTGGTATATAAACACAAAGAGTGAAATGAGGTACTGTACATGAAGAAGAATCACTCATTGCATCGTAGGAAACCCCCCAGCAGCCTAGGCCTATTGCAGCATAACTAAGGGAGGATTCATGGTCACAGCCCTAACTATAAGATTTATCAAAAAGGAAAGTTTTAAGCCTAATTTAAATCTACCTCCCGTTCTACTTTTAAATACCCTAGGAACGTAAACCAGCAGTCTGAGAGCAAAGTGATATATTGGTGTAATATGGTACTATAAAGTCCTTAAGCTAAGAAGGGGCCTGAAAATTCAAGACCTTGTACAGTATGTGAGGAGAAGGATTTTAAATTCAATTCTGGATTTAACAGGAAGTGACTGAAGAGAATCCAGTATGTGAGAAATATTCTCTTTTTCTAGTCCCTGTCAGTACTTTCACTGCAACTGAAGGCTTTTTTAGGGACTTTTCAGGAGAACCTGATAATAGAGAATTACAATAGTCCTACCTAGAAGTAAAAAAAAAAAAAGCTTTAGCTACTGTAGTTTTTCAGCATCACTCTTAGACAGGACTTTTCTAATTTTAGAGATACTACGCAAATACAAGAAAGAAGTCTTTCATATTTGTTTTAAAAATGACCGGGCCAAGGTAATGCCATCCAGAATAAGTATCTGTTTAGACACCATGTTTCTAAAATTTGTAGGGTCAAGTACAATAACTTCAGTTTTATTTGAAAACTTTTAATACTTTTAATATCTATGGCGTGCTCAAATCTCTGAAATAAAATATTATGGTCAGCAGTATTGAAGGCCTATAATTAGCTAAAGCAGCTGGGTCAAGTGATGACTTTTTAAGTAATGATTTAATTGCTGTCATTTAAAGGCTTGTAGTATTGAGGATAGATTGATCATATTTAAGGTTGAAGCATTAATTATTGGTAGGACTTCTTTGAGCAGCCTTTTAGAAATGGGGTCTATGTAATAGACATGTTGATAGCTTGGAGGAAGTACTGATTGAAATTAACTCAGGAGAGAGAATCTAAATAAATAGTGTTGAAAGTAGTGCACATGTGACTTATACCAGAGATTCAAGCACTCCTGATTTGAGGCTTTGTTTTTCAGAGGAACCACAGTATCCAGAGTCTTACGCAATGAGGATGTAAAAGTACTCATGAGATAACTGTCCTCTGTAGGAGTAGAGTTAAGGTAGCTGCTCTGCACTCTGTTGGCATTGACAATAACAGTGGAGGAATTATGTCCTTAAGCTTTGTTACAGCACTTTCAGAAAGACTTCTATTGTAATTACATGTATGACCTACTGCTGTGTAGTCCATTATTCTAATTGTAAATGTTATTAAGAAATGATCAGACAAAACAGGGTTTTCAGAATATCCTGTTAAATGTTCAGTTTCTACGTCATTTGTCAGAACAAGATCTAGAGTGTGATTAAAGTGGTGGGTAGGCTCGTTTACAATTGGAGAGATGCCAATCAAGTCTATTAATAAATTAAATTCAGTGTTGAGTCATTTTTAGCATCTGCATGGCTGTTACTACTACCTACTATATTTATTTTATCTAAAACTTAAAAGACAGGACTTGGAAGAGAGAGACCTCATTTTTAATAATCCATATTTAACAGGTTTACTCTTTGGTGCAGTTGAGGATGCTATAATATTGTTTTCTTTTTGAATTTTAATGCTCAAATATTTTTTTGCTGATTTTTGGTGGTCTGGGATGAGGTTTTGGGGGGATGGCAGGATGAGAGTAGCTGCAGAAAAGCGTGTAATACTGCAACTCTGCTTCCTGGTCTCAACTGTGGGTAGTCACGTTTTTGGGGGTTTCGGAAATGACAATTACACTATTTAAAGTGGGATGGGTGTTGTCTCTCCTAACAAGACAGTTTCCCAACTATCTATGAAGCCCATTTACTTTTTTTGAGCACCACTGAGATAACCAGTAATTTAAGGAAAACATGCACCAAAACATGTCACTCGTGGTCTGATTGGGGAGGGGACCAGAGAAAACTATTGTTTTCCTTGGCAGGTGTAATCATTTTCTTGCAGTATCTTATCTAAATGGTTTTATTAGTAGTATATCATGTTTAGTTTTCTGTTTTGTCTGTCCAATTGTATTGAGGTCTTACAGTCATGTGAAAAAGAGTGTTTTCACAGGAGCTTGTAGAACCACCTTTAGCAGCAATGACTCAAAGTAATCATTTCTGCTGATAAAGTCTGACTTTTAGGAATTTTGGCCCACTCTTCTTTACAACACTGTTTAAGTTCAGTGAGGTTTGTGGGTATTTGTTTAAGTACAGCTCTCTTGATTTCCTGCCACAGCATTTGGCTTAGCCACTGCAACACTTCTGTTGGAGATTTGGAATTGTGCTTATAATCATTGACCTGTTGCATGACCCACTTTCAGCTAACCTTTAGCTTTTGGAGATACAGCCTCATGTTTGACTCTAGAATACTTTGGTATACAGAGGAGGTCATGGTTGACTCAATGACTACAACAGGGATCCTCAAGTCCTGCAGGTTTTAGATGTGTCCCTGATCCAACACACCTGAATCAAATGGCTGAATTACCTCCTCAGTATGCAGTCAAGTTCTCCAGAGTCCTGCTAATGACTTCTATATTTGACTCAGGTGTGTTGAAGCAGAGACACATCTAAAAGTTGCAGGACACCGGCCCTCGAGGCCTGGACTTGAGGATTCCTGGACTACAAGGTGCGCAGGTCCTGTGACTATAAGTCCAAATCATCACCCCTCCACCACTGTGTTTGACAGTTGGTATGAGGTGTTTGTGCTGATATAATGTATTTAATTTTTTTATCTGTCCAAAGGACATTGTTTTAGATGTCTTGTGGTTTGTTATGATGCAGCTTTGCAAACCTAAGCCATGCTGCCATGTTCTTTTTAGAAAGAAAAAGCATTCTCCTGGCAAATTGTCCCAACTTGTCTAGTCTTTAGTCTAGTCTTTTTTTAATTGTACTGTCATGAAATTTAACATGGTAACTGAGGTCTGTAGAGTCTGAGATGTAGTTCTGGGATTTTTTTTGAAGTTTCTTTGAGTGTTGCACGGCCTGACCTTGGGGTGAATTTGTTGGGATGTACACTTCTGGGAAGATTTTGACATCCTGGTTACGCACATCTTAAAAATCTGTGTAGATTCTCAGTAATCTAGGTCATTTCTTAAATGCAAAAATAAAGAAGGAATACATATGATGATGATGATGATGATGATGATACTTTATTGATCCCACAATGGGGAAATTACAGTTAACAGAACACCCATCCAAGAAGACAAACAGAACAAACATGGGGAGATAGGTGAACTGTGGCCATGCTGCCCCCCTATAACCAAAACCAAAAATAAAGCAAAACCATATAACCAAAAATAAAGCATAAAATAAAACACTCTTTACTCTGTCTTCTTGGAAGGCTTTCTTACGTTAGTAGGAAGCATAAAGAGTTCTGACAGTATTGTATCTCCTAGATCAGGTAGATTTGGTGTTTGTTCATGTGTATGTGTTTTTGTGCATGTGTGTATCTGTGTGTTTAAGTGTGCTAGTGAATGAATGAGAATATGTGGTTGTAAGTCTTTAAAAGAGCATGTGGTGGCCACAATGCAGATAAGTGAGCATATCAGTATTCCGAGAACTGAGGTTTGTCCTGTGCTTTGACGCAGCATTTCTGATGGTGTACATATTAAAAGGGAATGTTAATATTAATATTGATAACAATTCAGCACAGGGTCAGTGGCTCAGCATTTTAGTGGCTCCATGAAAAAGAAAAAAAAGGGAGGGGTGGGCTTTTATATTTAAAAAATATTAAGAGAATTTAATTAAGATAATCTATCTATATTTGTTTTAATCTTAAACTGCTAAATAATGTTAATAAAGCCTTGAAATAAATATGGTCTAGTACACCCCATGCCCCCCTTTAGCCTCACACCTCTTCACATCATGTTGATCAGGTGGTTTGACGAAGGACTCCCTCCAGCTTTTTCCCAGTAAAGGTTTTAATGATGTTCACAGGAACTAGTGCTGCCATTTGGGACACTAGAAAAATGTTTTCTTTTCATTCCATCTGAGTTCACCGTTTTGGTAACAGCTCCGCCTCTTTGCTCATCGCCTTCACCACATTAAACTACGACGGCATCGTCACTATTGCTGTTGTGTTGCCAGTCTTTTGTTGAGAATCTGGAGGCTGCTTGGACTTAATGGTGGCATGCTTTTTATTCACATGCATGCTCCTGAATACATTTCTACTGCACGTCTATTTTTAGTTGCAGAAGTGGGCAAAACACTCGCATTTACACAGTGAGCTCTACAGAGTCATGCATTAATTGAAGCATTAAAGCAAACTATTTGAATAAAGGAATTTTTTTGTAATTGAGTTACTCCATCATTTGTTGCAGCCCTAGACAATACCATTATTAATTCCCTACATTCACTTTTTCAATTTCCCAAACTGACAAAAATTGTGCTTTTATAGAGGTGCTCACACTCACTCATAATCAATTAAACATGTGCATTAGGTTAGCAGCACCTGGCTGCTACTTATTCTCTTAATCTTAAAGGAAAAAGCAAGGGTTCTTTTTTTTTTTTTTTTACATGAATATATATAATGCTTTCGTACCCTGACAGCTCAAATCACTTTTCACTACAATCAACTTTCATCCATTCATACAGCACTTCTATGCTTTTAAACACTTTCTGTCACGTTCACATTTCGTATATTGCCCAGAGGCACTTTGAAATGCAGAGTGGAGTAGCCAGTGATCGAACCATTAATTTGATTAGTAGATGACCTTTTCTATCTCCTGAAAACAGCAGCAAGACCAAACAAAACATTGATGACAATGGATATTGTAATTAGCTGATTAAGTCACAAACAGCATGAAAAGGTGGACCAGGGATGGCTTGCAAATGCATGCCACCATTTCGGAGTTGAGTAGCTTAAATGTTGGACCTACTGTAAATGAGATTTACCAGTTGGATGTGTGAAAATCAGGAGAGCCATTAGCTGATGTGGCAAGGCACTGAGATCAGTTACTGTAGTCTAACTGGGTTTGTGATTAAGCTTAATGCTTAATGCCACACTGGCAGACTCTAGACAATCCAAGTTACCACAGTTCCATAAACATCTCACATACAAGAGCTTATTGGAATGAATTGCTAATATAAAACAGTTTAAGCTGAAATATAACAACTGCTGATCCAAACAGCTTTACACTTCACACTGCACTGCCTTGGGTTTGTAGGAGTACATCTACCAAGTATGAAGTAGAACAGCTGCATAGCTGCTCAAAAACACTGGTTCAACCTGTTAAAATACTCTAAGGTCAGTGCAAAAATACCAGGACTGTTTCACTGATCTCTCAGAAAGATTTTAACCAGAATGTAATCTCATTTTAGCCCAGAACAGCTCCTCTAGTCTCCTGTTAGCAGAGATCATCTTTAAAAAGCTACTGATTTAATCAGTAACACTGCTAGTGATTCAGTGTAGGTAGTTCAGTTTGTAAAAGGCTGATGTCTCATAGTTTCTCTGCAATATTCAGTCTTTGTACTAAAAAAGCTTTCAGCATTCATGCATACTGCTGCCAGATGTTATGTTAGCACATTTTGACTGCTGGATTTGTTTTTCTTCCTCCAAGGAGTCTTTGTTTTTGCTTTTACAGCTTTCTTGAAGCGGTTAACGCCTTGCAAAACAATATGTATACCATTATTTTCATCAAGATCTCTGACAAATTTAGGCAATGTTCCCTTCCCTTCTTTAGTGAGGGAGATTCAGAATCACAAGTAGACAGTCCCCATACTAATGAAGCAATTTGAAACCCGCAGCTGCCTGTATGACAACAGAAACAGATATAAAATACTGTACTAATGTGTTTTTATTCAGATGCACTTAATGCAATTACTGAACCTTTTTCCTTAGAAAAAAAGCTGACATAAGATTAGTTGTCATGTCATGTTCATTGCTCAGTTGCAAATTCAATAATGCAGTATTATGCTTTGTTTTTTTTATCCACTCATGTAGAAATAAATCTTTGTGATATACAAGGACTACTTAACTCCCGTCACACAAGTTTAT
Source organism: Archocentrus centrarchus (assembly GCF_007364275.1). Taxonomy (NCBI): domain Eukaryota; kingdom Metazoa; phylum Chordata; class Actinopteri; order Cichliformes; family Cichlidae; genus Archocentrus; species Archocentrus centrarchus. The sequence continues at coordinate 17,392,729 of NC_044357.1, forward strand.
TTCATAGTTTTTCCCAATGACAATTCTCTGCTTATTGCACCTCGGGTACGGCTTATCTTATGTTTGCCTTGTAATCCAGTGTCTACAAGATATATTTAAATACTATGGGCATGTTGACACAGAGTCTGTCTATTTTCACATTGCAAACACACTCACAGGCCGGGCCATCCAGCAGAGCAGATAAACACTGTGATCCAGTAAAAAATTGGCTTGATTTAACCTCCTGCCAGCACACTTTCAGATAAATATAAAGACCCACCCACTCCTAGCAATCTGGCCAGTAGGGAGGGGGAACAAAGGGCTGTTCTTATCTCACTGTATATATTCAGCTCTCACATTGACTGGTCTGACTGCTTGGATGACATCTGAGGCTCGAGCCACAACAGAAAGAGAAACATACACATAGAGTTGACTTAAATATGACAAAGTGAAGATTGCTGTTTGTAGTTTTGCCATCGTCTCTGCAGGTGAGTGTATTATTGAGTTCACTGACTGGAATATTTCTTGGAATTTGGGTATAGACAAAGAGGAAGTTTTGGCTTTCAAAGTTAGTTTGTATTTCACTGGGAAAATTAGAAGAGCATCTGAGAAGAGTTTAAAGATGTTGCTGATACCTGCTGATCATCAAAACCAGGCAGTGAGAGTAGTTCTGATGGTCTGCAGGCAAAAGCTTTCATTTGTATCATACAAACGTTCAGCTCTACCTGTAGCATTTTGTTTCTTTTATTATTTAAGGAGAGAAATTTGTTTTCTTCAGTTCGGCACATTTCAGATTAAAGATGTTTCAGGGGTGTTAATGGTCATTCATAATCTTGTAATTTTCGACGTGGGCCAACTTACACCTACTGAAATACATCAGCATGGAGCAATTGTGTGACACATTTTAGCTTAGTCATTGTGTTTCCATGCTAAATGCTCTCCTTATTATCTTTGACATCATATCATTTTAGAAAAATGCTTGACTGCAGGATGACTTAAACATGCATAATGACTTGCAATTCTACCAGTTCTCTAAGTCAATATTAGCTGCCTGTTGACGGACTGTTGAGTTTCTGACACATCATCAGCTTTACTCCTTGTGTGGAATGCCAAATTTTCTGTTATATTTCTTTTTATTTTAGACCACAATGATACTATTATTTTTCTAAATATGCACATCTCTAATAAACAGAAATTGCTCACTTTGTGATTACACTGTAAATATCATCATAATGGAAGATATTTTGTGACTTTGCTGCTGCAAAGTTCTTTTATCACATGATTAAAGGCAGAGAACATCGATGTGAAATGGCTGGCTGTCACACCTTTAATCAGTTGGTTTCAGTGCTGTTCAGGGCTGACAGTGAAGTAAATGTTATGTGTTTGGGTCCCCTGCATGAGTCCTGTTCGTCAAAGCAGTTAATGTTTACAGATTGTATCTTCTGGCGGGGATGAAATGCCACACAAACGGGAAGACGGCTCTTGTGCTCTTGAATTCTTTTTATGTGTTTTTCCTCAGTGAAAAGGGTCACAATTTATCCCCTGCTACTTCTATCAGTTAGAAACTTCAGGTGAGATTTATAACACCCATATGAGCATTGACTGGGCTCTCTGTTGGGTTTCTTCAAAAGGGTCGTTCCCAAGCAACACCAACACCTTTTGACTGCAGAGCAAATCTACCCAGAGACAGTGAGTTTAAAAAAAAAAAAAAAAAAAGTAAAAACGATCATAAGTAACATATTATCACTTAAAGCTGTAAAACTAATCATAAAACATAAAAGATAAACAAAGAAATAATTCCTCTTGATCCTTTGAGTCCATAAGAGGCAGCGCTGCCGCAGGAAGTCTAAATCACAGCACATACCAGCGTTGTGATGGCAGAGGTAGATTACATTCATTTGGGGTTTTTTTTTTTTTTTTAATAGTTTCTAGGATGTTAGCGTCATTGCTGCTGCTGCTGAAAACAATTAACTTTGTTAAAAAAAACACTCGTCCCCTCTTTACTACTGAGCATCAGGAATGATCAATAACTTAACTAGATGCAACTGTAATTGGTTTTAAAAGCTAGTTGAACATTTGATGTACTTACAAGTGGCAAACCCACTCTGATAATCTCCCTTAGAATACATTATGGCCTTTAAATAAATAAAAAAAGATATTTTTATTTATTCAAAGGCTTAGTTAATTTAACACTTAAGTAAATAGTTTTGAGATTGTATCTCAATAAATGTTAAGACATTTGTAGTCACAACACAGTGACTAAAAATCCTGTGAAACTGTGGAGGCATAATGCTTTCCTCACAGCTCAGAGCTGCAACCCTGCAAGGGGACTGAGGATGGAATTATAGGAGGAAAAAACAGTACATTACACCTGGCTAAAAAAAAATCCTTTCCTCCACCACATACAGCTCTGCAATAGCCTTTAGCATAGTGGTCACCTGCTCAACCTAGCCTAATTTTTTTCTTGGTTTTTATAAAATGTGTTGCTGTAGCCAGGAGCAGTACAAAAGTGTTCTTATCTTGGCTGGTACAAAACACAAGTCTGCATTTATTCATGCAGCACAGTTGTGCAGTGGTTAGCATTATAATCTCACCACAAGAAGGTTCCCAGTGAGAAAAACTGGCTGTGCATATTCTCCGTTAAGGTTTCAGCCACAGTCCAAAGACATGCATATTAGGTTAACTGGTGATTCTAAACTGTGAGGTAGGCAAAGTGCTTGAAGCATATAGAATCTGATTAAAATGTGGCTGTTACATTTAGCCAGAAACTATATATTAGTCAAAATGTTCCAGATTTAACAGGTCATTTTTATTTTTTGAGACATTTTACGCAGCAAATGTCACCAAAATGTGTTAGGATTCATCATCTGGGAACCTCAGATGTTTTGTACATGCTAAGATTTTTCAGTGGAAAAGCTGATAACTCTTAAGATTTAGGGTCTGTCCTCTGAGCAATGTGGATCCCTGAACCAAGTTTCATGGCTGTAGTTTTGAATATATTTAACCAAAAAGCCAAAGGTGCAGCACTAGATCAAAATATGAACTTCACTGCAATCATTAGGCTTCATCTACTGGGTCCAGAAAGGTTTATACAAACTTCATGAAAATCCATCCAATAAACCTACAGATTTCTGATCTGACAAAGTTAACTCAAACACGCACACATTGCCAAAAAAGCCAAACCCCTAAAATGTTGCAGAGTTAGTTTTCTAACCATTTTCTAGCTGTTACTGGGTGAAAGGCATGGCACATACTGGTTACGTTGGTCCATCGCATGTGCATTCCTTTCCATTTATATTTCTTTCTTCCAAAACCAGCAGCAGGGCTCATTTCATAGTGACTGCGGTCATGTTTTGTCCTACTGTCCTTATAAGGACATTGTCAGTGTTTTTCCATCATTTTGGTCTTCAGGGAACTTGTCCCCACTCAACCCCAACATAGCCACAAAAAAACAGTGCAGGGGTATAAATAATAAGTGGAACACTGCTTAACATGACATTTTGACTAAAGGAATGTATTGTCTGAATATTTAAATTTAGATCCTTTTTTTGCCTTTTAAATGTAAATAATCTCAGTTATTTATATTTTATATAAATCAAATTTAACATAATAAGCCACCAAACAGTGAAAATACTTTGTGTGTGTGTGTGTGTGTGTGTGTGTGTGTGTGTGTGTGTGTGTGTGTGTGTGTGTGTGTGTGTGTGTGTGTGTGTGTGTGTGTGTGTGTGAGAGAGAGAGAGATGTGAGGAAGTTTAACTCCACAGTAATGACACATCTTGTCACTGACTAACCGGTTGTTTTTCAAAGGGGCCAATTAACCTTTGCCCAGCTGGCAGTTAATTTGAAGAAAGATGCTGCACAGTTAATTCGCAACCCTGAGAGTTCTGAATCAGCAGTTAAAGGGATGCGGAAGAACACACAAAGAAAAACATTAACAAAATTACACAATGTCATCACAAAAACTGTGGACTCTTACAGAGAGCAGCATTTCATGTCTTGAGATCTGGCGTGAGGAATCCATAAAGGATGGGGAGCATTTGCTGCTTGGTCTGAGCTTAAATTTTAATTGGAAAAGGTTTAAAACATTAACTGGGCCATCTTCTCAAGCTTCAACACATTTCTTGGACCTCGAATTCTAATATAAACTTGTTTTTGTCCCTCTTTCCCAGGAGCACAGCTGACCACTTCGTCTTGTGCTCACACTGTGCTCCTTCGTTTTCCTCTCTGCGACCATGGAGGAAGAAGCCGCCAAAGCAACAGAAACCCCGCAGGCCCTGCCTCCTCTCTTGGAGCGGCGAGTTCGCCAGCGAAAGCCTGCAGTTTCAATCCTCAAATCAAAGCTGATGCAAGGGGTAAAATGCTCCGTGCCCAGAGTCCGATCCACCCTGGCGGGCTTCTTCCCTGTGGTGCGGTGGCTGCCTAAATACAAGCTCAAAGAGTATGTCTGGGGTGATGTGATGTCTGGGATGATTGTGGGTATCATCTTGGTACCACAGGCCATTGCCTACTGCCTGCTGGCAGGAGTGGAGCCCATCTATGGTCTATACACCTCATTTTATGCCAACATCATTTACTTCCTCATGGGGACATCCAAACATGTGTCTGTGGGCATCTTCAGTCTCATGAGCCTCATGGTTGGACAGGTAAAAAAAAAAATGCATAAAATTAAAAATAAAAAATCTGCTGAATCTCCTACATGCATGTTAAGCATGCAGCTGCAATATGAGCTAAAACCTAAATCCAGTGCATCTGTTTTTTGTTCTTTTTCCTAAATGATAAAAGTTTGGAGTTGCTGTTTTCTGCTTTTCTGCAGGTTGTGGATAGGGAGGTGTTCCTGGCAGGTTTTGACCTAAATGAGGACTCAGCAGTGTCTAATCCCGATGCCATTAATGGTACACTAGGCACAAACCTCACACTTGGTAAAGTTCACACTGTGGAGCTCATGGGTATGCAGTGTGGGAAGGAGTGCTACGCCATCAGTGTTGCTGTTACTGTTACATTCTTGGCTGGTATCTACCAGGTAAAACACACAAATGTATTCTGCGTATTCCGTTTTTCATGCAGTTTTGTTAGCAAGATGCACACACAGATATAGTGCTGGGGGTGGGGGGGATATTTGCATGCATATTTGTCACACTTACATGTTTCAGACCATCAAAAAATTTTTAATATTCGACAAAGATAACCTGAGTAAATATAAAATTAAATGCTTTCACTTAAGGTTAAAAAAAAACCTATCCAAACCTACCTACCCTAGCATATCCAGAGATGCTAAAAATGCTCTTATGGTGCAGCTGTAGCCTTTGGACTAGAGCTGATATTTTGACCCATAATCGTAACACCCTCCAGGGGATGGGTTCTCAGTGGTGGGCAAATCACTACTCGCCAACTCCAGGTTTCCAGCCCTTCTCCATTTTATATCAGAGCTAACAAGAGGCTCTTTCTGCTGCTTCCCAATCGTGAGCACAGCTGTCTTCCCTCTACACCCCACTTCTACAAGAAACAGCCATGCTTGCGACCCTGATCGATTGATCTTCCACAAGCACTCATGTGCCTGTTTCTCTGTGCTGGAAATGTTGTTCCTGTCATTACGGGTGTCATCAAACCACTTTCCCAGGCATTTAATGTGGTTATCCTTAATTGAGATCGTTAATTGTCTTCTCCTTGAATTTGGAGCTTGAATGCATCTGTCACCTTCCTTTTCCTTAGCATGATGCTTTGTGACTTCTTGGGCTTAAAAAAAAAACTCAAACTAATATCCCTTGACAACAAGGACTGCAATCAAGCATTTGCATTAACTGGTAATGAATGTTTCACATCATTGTGGAGGAATTTTGCTCCACAGAATTGTTTTAATTCAGTCACACTGAAGGGTGTTTGAGCCTGAGCAGCCTGTTTGTCATACCAAGGCATCTCAATCAGATTTAAGACCGTACATTGACTTGGCCATTTCAGAATCTTCATTTTGTTTTGGGTTTTTTTTTTGCTTTGTTGTGCTGCATAACCCAAGTGAGCTTCAGGACATGAACTGATGGCTGGACATTCTCCTTTAGAATTTACTGATAGAGAGCAGAATTCATGGTTCCATCAATTACGGCAAGTTGTCCAGGTCATGAAGCTGCAAAGCAGCCCCAGATCATCACACTACCACCTCTGTGTTTGACTGCTGGTATGAGTTTCTTTTTTTATGAAACCTTGTGTTAGTTTTATGCCAGATATAATGGGACCTAAATCCTTTTAAACTTAATAAATAAAATCATCATTCAAAAACTACTTTTTTGAATTTAGCTGGTCTATCGTTAATATTTAAATTAGTTTGATGATCTGAAACACGCAAGTGTGACAAATATGCAAAAAACTAAGGAGTCTTTTTTTACAGCACTGCATGTGCCCAAAAGCAGTCTTTCCCTAACCATAACTAGTGTGCAGTGTTTCTGTCTCACCTCTACATCCTGATCTCCTCAACAGGTTTTGATGGCAGTGTTTCGGCTGGGATTTGTTTCGGTTTACCTTTCGGCCCCCATGCTCGATGGCTTTGCCACCGGAGCCTCCTTCACCATCCTGACCGTGCAGGCTAAATACCTGCTGGGTCTAAAGATTCCTCGTCATCAAGGCTATGGCACAGTGGTCGTTACCTGGATCAACATCTTCTCCAACATTCACAAGACCAATCTGTGTGACCTCATCACCAGTGCCATCTGTATCTCAATATTAGGTCTGTCACATTTTGATGTGTCACTGAGTATCATATAACCTGGATCAAATCTTTGTGTTTTCTTCAATATGGAATGACGCAATGTATTTTGACTACAGTGGCAGGGAAAGAGATCCAAGAACGCTATAAAGACCGTCTGAAAATCCCTCTACCCACTGAGCTTGTAGTAGTGGCTGGAGCTACACTGGCCAGTCATTTTGGAGAGCTGAACAGCCGTTACGGCTCTAGTATTTCTGGTCACATCCCCACAGGATTCATCCCTCCCCAGCTGCCCGGCTTTAGTCTGATGTCCCATGTGGTGCTGGATGCCATTCCTTTGGCAGTCATTAGGTAAAGTACAACCAGTTTAACAGCAGGTTTATCTTAGTTATTACAGAAACATGTTAGTAGCCAGATTATTGTCTGGATGGGATGCATGGCTTTGAGTTTTGACTGCACTTTCCTTCCAAAACACACATACCTAGAGATATTTCCACCTTTATTGTTTGCATCTAACCAAAAAAAGGGAAGCAGCACGGCATGCTGCACCACTACGAGTAACTTGGATTCTTCAAACTGCTGAACTTGATTTTGTAAGAAGACCACTCAGTCTGTTAGACCCTAAGGAATTAGAAATGTAGGCTCACCTCAGGTGAGATGAATTTGCAACCTAAACTAAAATATCATTTTGTCTTGCAGTTTTGCCTTCACGGTGTCTCTGTCCGAAATGTTTGCTAAGAAACACGGCTACACCGTCCGTCCCAACCAGGAGATGCTGGCCATTGGCTGCTGTAACATCATCCCCTCCTTCTTCCACTGTTTCACCACCAGTGCAGCACTGGCAAAAACAATGGTGAAGGACTCAACAGGCTGCCAGACACAGGTGAATCCGATGGACTAACCTAACATCACTTTTTTGCAGACCTTGAAGTGGCTGGTGATAGCAAATGAACTCTGTTCATAACCTTAACTGTGAAATCTCTGTCTTTCTCTGTCTCCACCAGGTATCAAGTCTGATCAGCGCCCTGGTAGTCCTCCTTGTGCTCCTCTTTTTCGCACCTTTCTTCCAAGCTCTTCAGAAATGTGTGCTGGCTTGTATCATCATTGTTAGCCTGCGGGGGGCACTGAGAAAGTTCAGGGATGTTCCAGCTAAGTGGCGTGCGAGCCGAAATGACGCCATAGTTTGGATGGTCACCATGTCAGCCACGGCTCTGATCAGTGTGGAGCTGGGCCTCCTTATAGGAGTAATATTTTCCATGATCTGCATCATCTTTAAGACCCAAAACCCAAAGGTAAGTAAAAAAGGTAAGGTTAAATGAAGCTGATGGTCATAATAATTCGATAATGATTCAAATGGTTTTGTTTGATGTCAGGTGTCTCTCCTGGGCCGGGTTGATGATTGTGATTTTTATGAGGACGTGGAAGAATACAAGAACCTTGTGCCCCCACCTCAGGTTCAGGTTTTCCGCTTCCAGGCTCCTTTGTACTACGCCAATAAGGACTCTTTCCTCAAGGCTCTCTACAGAGCTGTCAGAGTCGAACCCTTCTTGGAGCTGACCAAGAGGAGAAAGGCAGAGAAGAAGGCCAAAGAAGCATCCATGAAGGAGGCCAAGGCAAACGGGGAGAAAAACAACAGAGATGTTATAGTAGGGCTGGTCCAAAGAGAACTGGAGTTCCACACAATAGTTTTAGACTGCTCTGCCATGCCTTTCATAGATTCGGCAGGTTTGGCCACTTTTGTAGGGGTGGCCAAGGAATATAAAGAGATTGGAGTGAATGTGCTCCTTGCCTGCTGCAACACCTCAGTCATTGATACCCTGCAGAAGGGAAAATACTTTGGTGAGAATGACAAAGATATGAGCAGCCTTCTGTTTCACACAGTTCACACTGCAGTTCTCCATGCAAACAGTGCAGCTGCAGGAGCAGAGAGCCGGTCAGAGGACTCAGAGGTGTAGGTGAGCCGCAGGAGGGAAAGAAAAGAGAAAATATGCGCTCTGTTCTTCTTTTCTGTGCTTAACATTGTTTAGGCATCAGTTAGGACATTAGTTAGCTCCATGATGCTTTTTTGTAACTTCAAAAACAGTAAGAGTACTGATAGTTTTGAAATTTTGTGCCTGTTAAATTTAATCTGCCCAAAAAGCCTTCTTTAAAGCTAAGCTCTAAAGAGATGGACTCAAGTTGAAATTGAAAAAAGCTAGCCTAAGTAAATGGAAGATTATATCAATTCAGCTAACATATTCACTAATAGTGAGTGAGAAGTAACTTAAAATGTAACATTTTCCATTTTTTTTTAAAGTGGAAAGAACTTGTAAAACCACAAAAATCCAACTGTATTTTTGTATACTTGTAAATCCTTCTAAAAATACTTAATGCTTTTCTTCCAAATTCAGATTAAAAAATTAAAGAAAATAAAGGGATGATTTTTCAAAGCGAGCTGAAATGCAAATGGTCCCCAAAGAGACACTAATTCTGTATTTGGCTTTCTTATTCAGTAGTTGTTACCTGTGTTTTGTTCTGTCCTCCCGGCAGGAAAAGGGAATGAATGGTAAGAGTAGTGAAACAAACGCACCCATAGCTTCTCAGTGCTAATCACTGAGTGTAGCTGTTGTAAATCACTGGTCAGACAAAATGTTTTACATTGTAGAAGATTAAAGCTATCCTGCTAAAGCATTAGTGATAATTATTGATAAGCTGTAATAGCACAGTAAGCACTGATAAACTCTGAATCTGTGTGTGTTTGTGGTGCTTAACTGGACTGATGTCTGCTTGTTTGTGTGTTTTTATTTATTTTTTTAATTTTTTCATTCCCAAGCTAGTTTCCCCTCAGTTTCTGACTAATAAGCTGTGTGAAGTTTTAATGTAACATGCATATTCCACAATATGGAAATATTGTTTACTGCAGTGAAAGGTAGGTCAGCTCTGTTTATATCACTTGAACCACTTGGCTGAAGTCCCGAATGGCTTTTGTCCAGGAGTCTAAATCATTTCCAAAAGGCTGGTTAATCTTTTCCTGACCCAAGGAAGAAAGGTTTTGAATAAGACGTGAGGGAAATGTGCTTTTCCGGAGTGAGCCATGTACTCTTGAACTGCTCCGATGATCCAAAAAAAAAAAAAAGGCATGGAAAAACCCATCATAAGATTAATATGTATATGAGAACTTTGCTCAGGTGAAATCAAGACACAAACTGGTGCTTTGAATCGATGGCAACGAGTGATACCATGAACACGGTCACTGCCTTTGGTTTGTTAAATTCCTACTCTTGTATCTTTGCTAAACAACGGGGTGTTCTGTTTTTAAAAAAATTAAAAAATCACTGAGACTGTCTATATCAATACAAAAATGATGTATGTTGTTTAAGTGTTCAAAAATTTTAACCAAAATAAGATGCAAACATGAGACAATTGCATATTTAGAAAATCTGAAAATTGTTACCTTTGCTAATTTATTTTGTCATCTGTCATTTTCATGATTTAATTTAACTTGCATCATAATCGTGATATTTGTTATTTAGTTTTTTTGTCGTTTTAAAAGGCAGTGTTGATATTCAACATCAAATGGTTTTAATGTTTAATATTTGAATTAAACTGCATCTTTGGACAAACACCTGTTTGTGTGACTTATCGACACTATTACTGTCAATAAAACAGATAAATATCATATAAATGTCACGAGACGTGCAGGTAATGGACCAAATGAGATTTACATTACAAAAGACATGCTGTGGAAAGGAAAGTTTTAAGCCTAATCTTAAAAATAGAGAGAGGGTGTCTGTCTCCTGAATCCAAGCTGGGAGCTGGTTGCACAGAAGAGGGGCCTGAAAGCTGAAGGCTCTGCCTCCCATTCTACTCTTAAGTATCCTAGGAACCACAAGTAAGCCAGCAGTCTGAGAGCGAAGTGCTCTGTTGGGGTGATATGGGACTATGAGGTCTTTAAGATAAGATGAGGCCTGATTATTCAAGACCTTGTATGTGAGGAGAAGGATTTTAAATTCTATTCTAGATTTAACAGGGAGCCAATGAAGAGAAGCCAATATAGGAGAAATCTTCTTTCTCTCTCTAGTCCCTGTCAGTACTCTAGCTGCAGCATTTGGGATCAGCTGAAGGCTTTTTGGGGAGAATACATGCAGGAACTGGTTTTTTAGGATCACTCTTAGACAGGATGTTTCTAATTTTAGGGATATTGTGCAAATCCAAGAAAGCAGTCCTACATATTTGTTTAATGTACACATTAACAGACATATCCTGGTCAAAAATGACTCCAAGATTTCTCACGGTGTTACTGGAGACCCAGGTAATAACACCCAGAATAAGAATCTGGTTAGACACCATGTTTCCAAGATTTGTAGGACTGAGCACAATAACTTCAGTTGTATTTGAATTTAGAAGCAGGAAATTAGAGTTCATCCAGGCCTTTATGTCTTTAAGACGTTCCTGCTGGATTGTATTTAAATTTGAGCTTTTATGCATTTATATGTGCCATTCAGACACTTTTTCCATGTATACATTTTTAAACTGCATCTACACTGTGTCTATCTGCATAGTTAAATACATAATTATTGATAGTGATAATGACTGAGTAGAACTGCTAAAGTAAATATGCAGATTAAGGAGACGTATAGAAATTATACTGACAAATGAAAATAAAAAAAGAAGAAAATTACAAAAAATTTCTGCAAGGAAACAAAAAAAACAGCGTGACAGGGAGAGAAGAAGACCCCACCCTGATGTGTATATGTATGTATTAAAAAAAAAAAAAAAAGCATAGCTCAGGGGGACGCCCGAGAAAGGCAGAACCTGTACGGTCTCAGAGAGCTTTTTTATTTTTAAATATTAAAAGTTTAGCACCACTGTTTTTCTCAAAGGAACTGAATCCACATTTACATGCAGGCTATTTTTGAAATATACTGAATATACAGCATTAAAATCAAAAGTTCTTTAAAAAAAAAAAACGAAGGGTTTCCAAAAATGCTGATCACTGTAGACACTTCTCTACACAAATGCCCATTAGTTCATGAGGTAATGCCCCCAAGGCTGTTATTCGCTTGCTTAATCATCATACTTTCATATACTGACACTGTCTCATAATAACACCGCTGTTGCATCGTCGCACATTCAAGTACAAATGAGAAACCCATCTTTTACTTATTAACTGTAAAGAAAGTAAGAATAAGCAGTTTGTCTGCCAGCACATGTCAATGATTGAACCCTCTTCAACCCCCCCCCCCCAAAAACAAGTCTGCATTGCTACAGCTTCCACATGCCGGGCTTTCAAAATTAAAATGTGGCTGATGTGGTTGAATTGAGGTCAGTTGTTGTTTCAACAATAAAATTATTATTATTATTACTGAGTTTGGTATATTTACCAACAGATGTCTGTGACATATTCTTGGCATCTGAAAAGATCTTCAATGCTGACTTATGGGAGAGAACCAACCAGGCCACCATCACCCAGAGCATTAAGAAACGCAAATGGGGTTGGACTGGCCCCACTCTACGCAAACCAGCAGAAGACATCACAAGGGTTCCTGGAGTGGAACCCACATGGAAAGAGAAAGGTGAGACCTAGAAAGACCTAATAAGGATGTTGTGGAATGGATGTGCAACTGACAAATCAGCTGCATGATGCTGTCATGTCAAAATGAACCAAAATCTCTGAGGAATGTTTCCAGCACCTTGTTGAATCTGTGCCACAAAGAATCAAAGGTGTAGCTAATAAAGTGTGCGGGTGACACATGACCTCTGACCTGCTTGTTCATTATGATGAACAAGAGTCTACTCCACAGAAAACAACTGAAGTATCAGTTCCTTCTTCTGGATGAGACCATGAATAGAGAGAAATGGGTACAAAAACTCATGAAGAATTTATTTCCCAGCAATCTTTATTCATTCAAATAGTTTAAAAATATATTTTCACACACGCACTGAAATAAATATTTCACATTTCATTAGTCAGCGCCACTGCTGTAGCATACAAATGATAATCAAAGAAAACACACACACAAAACAGGAAAAACAAATATCACTCCTAGCAGATTAGGCATTAAATGACAAAATAAAGACACTTTAAAAAGCAGTGCATTTTCCAGTGCTGTCATCATGACTGCAACAATAAGTGCTCCAAAAAAAAAAAAAGAAAAAGAGAGATGTACCGGCCTTGGAGTCTAACAGTTTGATTGTTTTGTTCTATTTAGGCTCAATTCTGGACCCACAGATTGAAGTAGTAAGTGCCATTACAGTACACACAGATAAGGCAAACCTGATCAAATAATACAAAAAAATAATACAAAGCACCAAAAAAAATAGGTAGCTGAAACACATTAAATTGCCCTCTCAAAGCACAAAAAAACCACAAAAACCAAAGAAGAGAATAATACCCTTTTTCTACCCTCACATTTTTATGGCAGGCTTTATGCTAAAAGGACTGACAGCTGATAACAGCTATCTGTTACAGCTGATAGATCCTCCGGATCATCAGTGAATGCCCGTTTAAGTGCTACTGGTCACAGCAAAAAGTGAACTTGCTGTCATGAGTACCTTTTGTTAAAGGACTACAAAAAATATATATACCCATCATCTTAATGAGCAAAGGAGTTGATTGTTCAGCACTGTGATTAGCCTTTACAGAGATGATTTTACATACTGGCTTTGGCAACTTTGAAGGGTAATTTAAGTCATTTTTTCACCAACTTTTGCGTTCCAAAGACAAAAAAATAAAATAAAATAAAATACTGCAAATACTACAGAGAGGTAATTCACAATACCCAAATGGTAATTTCCAGTTTCCACAGATTTTCTGTCATTCTCACTTTTTATCAAGACATTTCATACAGTTGTACTGTACTGAACTTGGAAGGAATTGACAAGAAAACACAGCAGGAAAAAAAAAAAAATTCCCTGTTCACATAAACCAACAAGTAAGACTCAAAAGAATGCCTATTGATATTTTTACCAATACTTCTGTACAAAAACTACAATCGTAAACAATCATGAGAAAGCCCATTTATCACCCAAGTTTAGTCTACAAATACCAAAATAATCCACAGTTTCATGCAGTGATCTAATGGAGCACACTTTTTCTTTCCTTTAGGGGCTGATCTGCTGTGGCCAACAACAGACTCCACATATTCTCCTTTAATGCATGCAATGACTGGCATGATGTGTTCATATATTTTCATTTGGAAAGTTAAACTACAGTGAAAGGTGTCAGACATGTCTTACACAGGCTGTGCAGCTGCTCTAACCCACAACATGGACTTCAAATTGGGGAGATATTCTGCAAGTGGCATGCACAGGTGAGTTGAACAGTGCAGCCCAGGCTGTACACCCAGGTAGGTTTTCTGACTACTATCCAATATCCTGGAAAGACGCAGTGAAAGCCACAAACCACCCATTACAGCCCCTTATTTCTACAGCGAGTACTCAGAAGTAACTTGTCATTAGTGATTGACAAGGTAGTGGTCACAAAAATATGGTTGTTGTTATTAATGTTGTGTTTTTAGTTTACATTACAGTTACTTGATCAGTTTCTCTTAGCTCCTGCTGGTCTGCGTCAGACAGGACTGGCTGTGTCTGTAGTGCATGATGTACACAGCGGTCTGATGCCACCAGTAAAACATAACCACCACAAGTATGTGCCACACCTGGTGGCTGGCACCCAGGTAGTTCAGCTGGCCTAGAAGAAGAGAAAATAAACATTGTAAGTCTAATGTCTGTATTAATTCTTATAATGTAGAAAGCCGTGTGACAAACAGATGAATATTTGTCATTAGAAAGCTAGTCAAACATGTGCAAGAAAACGAAAGTAGCCAGTGAGGAAGACAAACGCAGGACACACAATCACTACTCTGGCTGTCAGATTGTCCATGGTGCATTGTAAACACAATCAAACCAATCCAAAGTACAAAATGAGTGAATGTAAGTGCAGCCAACTTATGGTGTTATGGCTCTGAGGGCCACATGAATAGACCGGGGTCATTGTTAAAGTGACTTTACATTAAAACTAATGACACTGCTCACTGGTGAACAGAAATTCTGCTCAAAAAAACAGAGTGTGTTTTATTATTTCTAGTCCACTAACAATTTCTCCCCCTACTGTACCCTCACCTACCCTCAGCTCGAGATAGTGACCAAAAGAATGAGATCGGAGATACAAGCTGCACAAACGAGCTTCCTCTGAAGGGTGACTGGGCTCAATGTTTTAGACGGGATGAGAAGTTCAGCCATTCGGGCAGGACTCAGAGTACAGTCGCTACTCCTCCACACTGAAAGGACCCAGTTAAGGTGGTTTGGGCATCTGACTCAGATCCCTCCTGGAAACCTCCAAGGTGAGGTATTCTGGGCATGTCCTACTGGGAAGTGGCCCCAGGGCAGAACCAGGACACACTGGAGAGATTCTCAGTTAGCTTGGGAACACCTTAGATGAGCTGGAGGCCGTGGATGGGGAGAGGGGTCCTGCTTCTCCACTTAGACCCCATGACCAGGGGCTAGATAAGTGGTAGAAAAAGGGATGGATGGATGGATAGAAGGAAGGAAACTGTACTTTCTAGTGGCCTTTAATATTTTTCAGAGAGGTTTATGGCTTCAGCTTACTGTAAAATTAAATATCTGAAATCTCATTAATACAGAAAAACATCCTGTATGTCCATTTGGTGGAGTATACAGTAACCTCTTAAGTCAGATCATCCATATTGTTATTTCCACATAAATTCGTCTTTCCCAGAGCAGCTTAATTTAGGATACTGTTTCCTTCTTAAGACATAAACTGCATAAGCTTGTCTGAAAAACACTGAAGTGAAATCTCAGATACACTGACATCTAGTGGTGATTTTTTTTTAATACAGCAGCTGCGTTTTAATCCACAGATGAAGACCAAACCATCGTTCTCAAGGACAGAGCAGTGGAGTTTAAGAGATCACGTGACTGGAATTATGAGCTTCATCTAAAGGGGCGTGCGCACTGTGAGATCTCAGCAATCTTATAACTTTATTGCAAGCCACACAGTGCGACGCGGTTGTAATAAACTTGGGTAGGTCTTCAGGAATTGTTTTTAGACCGTACTTTATCAAGATGAGTCCCACTTGGGTCTGTCGTGATAAAACAAACACGTTTCCACTGAAACAAACCAGATTTTCTTCTTTGCTGGAATCAAAAACTTTTTGTTTTGCATGTACATTTACTTTCCTCGATTCATGTAAGTTTGTGCCAGTGTCCGTTGAGCAGTGTGTCATTTCACGCTGCATTCCTGTTCTTCTGTTTGGTTTGTTGACATAGATCTAGCAGAAGCCACACTGTGAGAGGTCATCTTACATTCCTAATACTGCCAGATTAGTTCCTTATAGGCTTTCTTTGGTCACAAGAGTGTTAATGACAACTTTAACACTCTGTCACTCTGGATTAAAGACCCGCCCTTTTAGAGCTGCTTATTTCACCAGTATCTCATGTACTCTAACCTTCAGGTTCCAGGTGTGGTTGTTTATCATGAAAACATTTCCAATCATGATTTTATCAGTCTGCTTCTCCAACAACAATTCTTCGGTCCATTGGTGTGGCAAGGATAATTGGTCTTATTGTAATTTTGCACTTCTAATCACTGCATTGTAATGTGCATCATGTGAACCGGGGCTAACAGACTTAGAGTAACGAGATTTACTGCGGGAGAAGCCTTGGAGCAAGAACTTCATGTGCAAAATGATGATGAAAACAGCTTAACTGACGGAGAGGACCAGATTAACTCCTTTTTACATGAAAAATGTTGAAAAAATAATTAATAACATTGGAACATTTTAAAATATCTGTCAGAGATGAAGAAAAGATGTAAGTATGGAAGGCTGATATCAAAGTCTTCCATGCTGCATAGTCAAAAACATACAGACACAAATGTTACCATAGAGTCGCTTGAGGAAAGAGAGAAAAAACGAGCAAAACTCACCAGGGAAATATCGCTCAGGGATTTTGGTGATGTAGAACAGAAAGGCAGACCCAGCAATCAGGTACATTATTATAACTCGAGGAAGAAACAGCTGAAACAGAGTCAGGAGAAATTCAAGATCTACAGCGAACAGAAATATAATCACTCAGGAAACAGGTTTTAATAAAGCTCCAAAATAGCATATATAGCAGTAAACATGCTTGTTTCCTGACCTGTACAACATCGGAGGTGAAACCGCCATTGAGCCAGACCCAGTGGCAGGCAGGAACCGTGCCAACTCCTGCCACACAGCAGAAGATTGCCATCCGTATCCACCGCCAGTCATTGCTGAGGTAACGAGGGTGGACCTGAGCGCTGAAGACGGCCAGGATCAGGGACAGCACTGTCAGCAGGTAGACCTGCCGCCAAAACTGCAACCAGGGAGAGCAGCAGATCACATTACACACAGAGTAATCTGAGCACGAGGATCTTCAGTTTAATATCTTGAAAGAAAAGGGCAAATAATCACACACACTATACAACATAAATATGAACAAAAACAGCAATACCAATTAAAAGGCAACAACCCGCTGTTAAGGTTTTCTTACAGCATTACAGTAGAAAGCGTAGAAGATCCCAGGTACATAGCAGCCCAGGATGCCAACAGAAATGCCCGCGTAGTCCAACGCCAGCCAGCGGCGGCAAGTCTTCTCTGATCGGTGGCACGAGAACAGGTGATACCCCACTGAACATAACATGCAAACCTGGACCAAAGAACACAGCATCATTACACACAGGTAGCTGATATCCAAGAATTTTTACGCATGTCACAGTTGTTTCCATTAAGCAAATCACCTTACCTGAGAGGTAAGAGAGCAAAGTACATTACACCTACATAAGAATCACACTGACTAGTTATTTACTATATTAAAGGGATTTAAAATCCATTATGAGGTGCCCTAAAAACTACAACACAAACAATGCACAACTAACAATTAAAGTCCATTATCTGCCAACAGGAACTCTAAATGTCACAGGTACTTCTAATCTACACACCTGGGAAGGTGGAGCTGACCTGAGTGCATCTGTAGCAAGAAATGTAAAACCTATATAAATCAGTTTGTCAACCAATACCATAATGCTTCAGTCAGACTTGTGGAAACAACTTTAAAAGCACATATTTACAAACTACCAATTAACTAGATATTAGTGGAAGATGATAAACTACAGCAGCAGCACTGGAGGAATCCAGCCTGGTGAACTACAGCTACTTAAAAAAAAAAAAAGCAGTTCAAACTACTGAAAGAGATAAAATATTTGGAAACAGAAACATTACGCCAGGAAAAAAAATTATGACAAAAAATGCCCACTTGTTGAGAGGTCAGCCATAAATCACAATAAAAAAAAATAAAATACATAAAATAAAATATTCATGGGAAAATGCAAGAAATGTGAGCTTTGGCTTTGCACTGAGCAATGTCAAGCTGCCTGATGAATGCACTGCCCGGGCATGCCTTCACAGGAATCAAGCTGGATTTATAGTCCCGCATTAAATCCCTGCACAACCTTTGCTTTAGTGGGTGGTGTCATTGTTCGTATTCATACTTGTGAGGCGACGAGTGAAGCTGAGCTGGTTATGTTAGACTTGGAGCAAATAAACAATGAGCAGTCTTCACTTTTACTGAATGCAGGGAAGAAAAAGGCAATCAACTCAGGCTATAGACTGCTCATTAGGGCTATAACAATGACAAATATCTGCAGTCAAAGAATGCTACCTACACAGTAACAACCTATGAGATTTTGTTCAATGAATGTGCTAATCAATATACTCTGAGTTTACTACCAAGTGGACCAATCACCACTGCTGTGAACATGTAGGTACTTTTCTGCTGTGATATAATTGTAGCTTCAAGCTCGATTTATGGATCATGAAAGAAAAAAAATGGGGGGTTGCTTGTTGGTAACAAAGCAATGCTGAGATGCAAAAACAGAATTTCCTTTCACAGCTTGAGACGAGTGTCGAGGTGATTTGTGACAGAAGGATAGCAGCACAAGTGAAAGGGAAGGTTTACAAGACGGTAGTGAGACCTGCTAGGATGTATAGTTTGGAGACAGTGGCACTGACAAAAGTAAAGGAGGCAGAGCTGGAGGTGTCAGAGTTGAAGATGTTAAGACTTTCACCTGAATTTGACCAGAATGGACAAGATATGAGTTTATCAGAGGAACAGCTCAGGTTGACTGCTTTAGAGACAAAGTTAAAGAGGCGAGGCTGAGATGGTTTAAACATGTGCAGAGGAGGGATAGTGGATATAATAGACAAATGCTGCTGAATATAGAGCTTTCAGGTAGGAGGAAAAGAGGAAGACCACAGAGAAAGTTTGTGGATGTAGTGAAGGAGGACATGCAGAGGGTTGGTGGAACAGAGGAGGACGACTGGGACAGGGTGAGATGGAGGTGGATGATAAGCTGTGCTGACCCCTAAAGGGGTCAGCTGAAAAAAAGAGAAACTCAAAAGTGCAGTTTTGGTTGATAGCTATACAAACAATGACCAAAAAAACCCAAAAAAAACGAACTACTTGAATTTCTATGAAAACATGAATGTAGTCAAACTAGTAGCAGACTACTAGTTTAGACAGCACTCATTTTATTGTTTAAACAACAACCAAAGACTCTCCCTGTGTCCACCCAGCCTTTCTTTAGTGTGTATTTTCAGCATGACAAATCTGAGGTGCAGCTCACAGATGTCTTGCAATAATAAAAGAATTATAAAGATAAAAGGTAGTGCAAGAACCAGCTTTTCAGCTCGCACACACACACATACAGCTGAATATACTGTACCTGAAAGCAGAAGAGTCCTATAGCGTAGATGACGTAGTCCTCTCTGTTCGCTCCTGAGGCCGGCAGGACAGACAAGAGGTCGTTGATGCCCAGAGAGAAGAACAGCAGAAAACCCAAAAGGTGGCTCCAGATATTCACCGTCTCATTGGACAGAATAAATATACTGCAAAAGAAACAAGGATGGATACTGTAAGGCATGGGATATTTGCATGTGAATGATTTATGTGAAAATGTATTAATTTATTCACATCATTTTTTTTTTTTAGCCTTCTGGCCTGTAGTGCTATTTATTTATATCCACAACCATTACATTTCAGCCAGGGGTGACACCATTAATGTCTGCTACCTGTCCACTAAATGATACACTCAGACATTGTTTGATAAAAGAGAAAATTGGAACAAAATTTGTGGATTTTTTTTTCTTTTTCTTTAAGCAGCACAGATTGAATACCATCTACTTCTATGCCAACAGAAAGCACTTTTTTTTTTTTTTTTTTTTTACAGCCAGATCCTGTAAAGCTGGGCAACTCAAAGGGTATAAATAGCAGTACAGGCCAGAGGTGAAATAAATAAATTTGATATTGTATTTCCAGCACCTCTTCAGGCAGAGTTTGGAGGGCAGGTGAGCCCTGTAACCATCTGTGATGTAGGGGTTTTCTTTGAGGAACAGGGGGATTTGTTCGTAGGTGTACAGTCGTATCCTCTGGGGTATCAGCACCGGCCAGTGCTGATAACTGCCCAACTCTATGTAGTGGGCAGTCTTCAGCAGCTTCTGGGGCATCTTCAGCAGCATCTTACTCAGGGCTCTTCTAGCGCTGTAAGGCAAGCTGGGGGAGGCTAAGGCTGCATAAGGAGAAAGGAAAAGGCAGAATTTTTAGGGTTGTGTGCTACACGGGAAAAACAAGTCCTTCTCCATCTGAAATCAGTGGTTATTATATCTGCAGGATCAGGGTAACTGCAGTTTCTTACGATATTCGTCTCCTTTACCTCTTTAAATGCTCTCATATCTCAGCGCCACATCCCCATTTCCATCCAAAGGCTTTCTACATCTCTTTCACTTTTTCATAAATCTTTTAAAACACCAAACTATACAGACGTCAAACGGTTTGTTATTGTCGGGCCACACTAGCTAACGTCAGTGCTAGTCCGCTAAAGTGACGTGAAACAAGGTTACAGAACTCACCATTAGTCCCACTCCGACTTTCGACGTCCCCGTTCATACAATTCAGCCATATCTGGATGGCTTTCAAACTGACACGACAATATAAAATATCACATTTTAGTTTATGTACACACACAAGCTAGAAAAACCTGTCTTTCCGCTTTTGGACGTTGATGGTAAACATGAGACGGCCCATTGCTGCCACCAGCTGGTGACTGGGGAGAATTGCACTTAGAAAAACCGCAAAATAAAATATAAAAATGTACAAATTTCCCAAGGTTTTTTTTTTTAACAAAGCAAGGGATTTTTAACAAAAAATTTTAAACATACTAGTTTTCTTTAGAAACAATTTTTTATTTTTATTTTCACACAATAACAGTATTATGTCAGTATTGTAAGCCTCCTGAAAAACTGACCTTTTTATATGCTTTGAGTTTGTAATGCTCAAACCTTGTAAGATCAAGTTAAAAAATTTACACCCAGTATAAAAACTTCAGCAAGGGTATGAGCTATCACTCAAGAAATCATCATGCCAAAAAGAAAAGAAATCAGTTTAGACTTGAAAAAAAAAAAAAAAAGGAATTATTGATGTTTGCAAAGCAGGAGCTGCCTATACAAAGTTATCACAGCATTTCCAAGTGTCAAGAAATTCAAAGAGAGCCACACGGTACAGAACAAGCCTGGCAGAGGTAGAAAATGAAAGATTTCCTACCTGGAAAACCAGGTAAAACTCCACTTCTGCAGAAGAGACACCTTGAAGCCAGACTGACCGCAGCCTCGGTCATAGAGACGCTGCTTATGTTTGGAGAAAGATGGGAGAGGCGAACAACCCAAAAACACCATCCCCACAGTGATAATTTCTACTCTGGTGGTTTTTGGTTTTTGTGAAATTATTTTGTTTCTGTGTGCAAAGTAAAATAAGCTACACAATAAAACTAGAATGTTTGGAAAAGCGGTGTTAAAGATTCTTTGCAGTTTATCAGCATTTCGAAAATACTTAAAAAAATACATTTTCATTTGGGGGCTAATTATTCTGTCCCTTTTTCTTTTTCTGCAAAATTTCTTTTAATTTCTAATGTCAATTAATTTCCCACAAGTCCCTGTTCTCTATGAGGACTGCATGTTCAGCTGTATCTTTTATTTTAGTGGTTTGAACAGTTCCCAACAGAAGTCACACCCAAGCTTTTGGAGACCATTTCATTATAATGCAGCTTGTTTATTTAATAAGTTAGACTTGTGACCACACCCCAAAAAAATGCTTTTGCTTTGACACAGGCGCAGTTGCAGATTGTTTGAGCTGTATTAGTGTGCCATGAGCAAATACTGTTTTATTTTATTTTTAAACTGGGGTGACCGTGTTTTCCCCAGACCCAAAGGTCTCATGGGAGACCTTTGGGTCTGGGGAAAGTTCCCACCTACATCCTTTCCCCTTTAAGTGCTAAAGCTTACTGAAAGTAAGATGCTCTATGATCTTTATACCCAGTAAAATATTAAAGCAAAGAGCTTTTTAATGGCTTGCAGATATGCTGATATCTTGTGCAACAAAGAAGTTTGGTCATATATACACTGCAGTGCAAAAGTCTCAAGCCACCCCTCGTTTTAAAGTGGTCTTGAGCAACCCATAATCCTGAGTTGGATAGGAAGATGGATGGATGGATGGATGGTCTTGAGTAATAGTTCTCCAGGCTTTCTGAAGGGCTTTCAAAGTTTTTCTTTGGCTGATTTTTCACTCATTTTCAGTCCTTGTACCATTTTCAGAGGATTTTTTTGTTGTTGTTGTTGTTTGTTTTAAGCCACTTAGCACTGACCTGTGAATCATTCAAGCATAAACATGCACCTAACTCAATGGATGAACCAGTGTTGTGTTTATACATAACAGAGAACTTACCAAAGTACCTATTTTAAATTTTATCTTTAGGCACTTTATTACTAGCATCCTGTCGCAAAACACATAATGTTCCCATTTCTTTAGCTGAATCTATGAAAAATTCCAATGATAACACAGTTTTACAGGCATAAAATAGTATTTGTACACCGACAAGGTGATTCCCAAAGAGCTATTAGCCAAAAACCTGACATATCGCAGCAGAGTGTATAGTATGTCTTTTAAAAAAAACATGGGGGAAACTGGATAAGAGGAGGACAAAACAAGAAGTAGAAGGCCTAAAAAACTATCTGCAACAGATGAGCAGTATCTGAAAGTCATGTACTTCAGAAACAGGAAAAAAATCCATCCAAGACCTGATACAGGACCTGAGAGATACATCTGGCCTTTCAGTTAGTCCATCTACTGTTCACTGAAGCCACATTGGAAATGGTCAGAGTGGAAGGGTGGCTGTCAATAAGCCATTCTTGAGGTAGGGAGAAAAGTTTGAAGGATGCCAAATTGAAGAATTGGACTGAAAATCAGTGGGAACAGGTCTGATGGAGAGATGGTTCAAATTATCATTGATATTTAAAGAGGAGGTCAAGAGAGACACAACAGTACAACAGTGAGTGTCTACAGCCATCTGTAACACATTATGGAGGCTCTGTCATGATTTGGGGGCTGCATTTCAGCCAGTGGCGTCGGGGATCTTGTCAAAATTGATGGAATTATGAAAGCAGAAAATGAGTGTCAGTTTTTGATCAGTACTATCTGGAATGCAGTACTATCTGGAAAGTGTCTGATTGGCAGTGGCTTCCTTTTTTTGCATGACAAGGACCCCAAACACAATGACAATGCTGTGAAAGCACACCTGCATAGAAAAACACACAAAAAGCCTGGAGAACTATTCCTGAAAGAAATTACAAGAATGCTTCCTAAGAGGCCAGTTCAAGACTTTTGCACAGTACTGTATTTGGAATATTTGGAAACTCTGGGATCTCCACTAGAATCTGAGAAATAAATTAAAACCCAGTTTGAGTTAGTACTGCAACCATTGTCGGAAAGACAACTGGACAGAGAAGCTTAAACAAGTTAGTTATTCTGCACACTGTGTTAAAGCGAGCACCTCCTTTATAAATGGTTTGATGATTACTTCGTGCTCTCAGATGTTAATTGGAATAGAGAACAAACTGAAAAGCAAAATGTAATATGCAAACACTTGCTGTCTTCTCATCCAGCCACACCCACATAAAAAACACAGATCATGATCGTGATCCAAAACAGCGACCCGAAGAGAAGAAATTCCTTTTACTGACACAGTGACTTTGGTATGTTCTTTGAGTTGCATTTTCATGACTTCATCCTCTTTAAAAGTTGAAACTGGGAAGCCACAGGCTGTGAGGACATCCCTACAGAGAGCACAATGACATATAATTACAGCACTGGCTTGCAAAAGAACTCCAGGAATGAACTAACCATCAAGTCTGCATTGATTATATTTTACTTTGTGGAAGGTAAAATTTCACCATCATTTTTTAGGCTTTAAGATAACAGTATTAAGCTCCAGGGCACCTGTCCTGGTGTTGAAGACTATAGAAGTTTATTGCTTTGTTAAAAACCAAAGTTTCTGTATCTCTCTGAGCAAATGGGGAGGGTTAATTTCGGCATTTGGGAGTTGAAAGTTTTATGCAAAAGAGCAAATCAATGCAGCACACCAAGGGCGTTGTGTTTCCCTATTCAACTGTTTCCATCTGGAAAGGATTTTCAAGAACATGATGCACTTGTTTGAGACACAATACATAAAGTACATCAAAAACTATGCAAAAGTGATTCATGAGTCAGTGAGACCTGTATGAGAACAAGCCACGCTATTACTGATTACTCAGAGAGGGGAGGTTTTGTTAAATCTTGAAACCATAAGAAGAAGGCATTCATGTTTGCATGGCAGAGGAGGCTCCCAACACATATTCAGTCAAATGCCAGATTTCAAAATATGTTCTTTAGTATCATATTCAGCAAAGATGCCGGATGTATACCAAACAGGAAAATCAGTGAAGCTACCTTTAAGATAAAAGTCATTAAAAAGTTTATCAGGAAAATGTTTTCCTCAATTAAATTACACAATCTTCCTTATTTTTATTAGTTAGTGCCTGATGATGTAATGTAAAATCACTTCAGTATGCTATTTTCTCTCTTATATTATCCTTTGGAGTCCCTATAAATGCTTAATTATTATTAGTAACTGCTTATAAACAATTTATAAACTAATAATTATGCTGACTATGTTTCATGTTAAAATGGCTCACTCTAAACGAAAAACGGAAACAGAAAACATATGAACTTTTTTTTTTTTTTTAAATAAAGTTGTCACTGGAAACAATGTAGCAGTAATGCTTTAATTTGAAGAATCGTGGAAGTACAGAGGGCGGAAGTTCTCCTCTCTTCCTATTGCCGGTGCATTGACGGTGTCAGCGTGCAGCTGTGCGCCCTGCCCCTTTTATTTCATTATCAGCATGCAGCTTCAAGGAGCAAATACCAAATGTCCTCTCACACCACTGATTCGTCATGTGAGCAGGGCTGAAGCTGTGAAGATGAAGTGCTATCCTTAACCGCACTGCCCGATTTTTTTACATTTTATTTTATTTTCTAATATCCAAACTCATTGTTGACATGTAGCCTGAAGCGCAGGTTATGGATCGCATATGGATATGTTGCAAAATCCTACTTCTTGTAATTGTTTGTGTGAGTTCATCGTCGCAGGACGGAGAGGACGCTTCTTGCGATGGGGCGTTTGATATTTATTTTGTTTTAGACAGGTGAGTTATGAAGGCAGACTGTTTTATGCGTGCATTAATTAATTTATTGAATCCTCGTTACCCCAGCGCAGACCGCTCAGTCCTCTCCATGTATGGCTGTGTTTAGTTCCTGTTCTGCTAGACTGCAGGAGTGACCAGAAAGTTCACTCTTATTACAATGTTATTCCCAACAATGACACGCCGACCTGTTCCCTGCTTACTCTGTGTGTCCTGCATGCACCAGCAGAATAAACGGACCCTTTACCGCTTGTTTATTTTATCCTTCTGCATGTAGTGATATAATCTGAAATTCTGTCATAAATCTCTTTGATTTTAAATTTTATTTGTACATCGGATTGCAGTGTTGTCTTGATTGTTAAACAGACTGCTGTGAGAAAGTCTTGAGCCACCCCTCATTTTGGGCTATAGCTCTCCAGACTTTCTGACGGTCTTTCAAAACTTTCCTTTGGACATTGGTTGCATTTTCATTTATTTTCAGTCCGGTCCTTGTACCTGACCATTTTCAGAGGATTTTAAGCCACTTAAAACTGATCTAAAAAGGCACCTAACTCAAAGGATAAACCAGGATTATGTCTACACATTACTGACATTATTGATGGTTGATATTTTAATTTTAATTTTTAATTTGTTTTCGCAGGTCAAGCAGCATATGGGGACACTGGGATGAGATCTATGGATTTGTGGAGCAGCTCACCAGCAGGTTTGTTAGGTGAGTACCTTTTTGTTCCAGTATTAATAATTAACTGATTAATACCCCCTCATCCTATGTATAAGAAAGCCCCAGAAAATAGTGTAAAACTTTACATAAAGCATTTTTTAAAAAAGTATTAAAGTGCCCTCTAAGAATAGAAATTAAACAAGGGAAACAAAAAGAGTCAGTAGTTCAAACAGTAGTTACTAGGAGAAAGTAGGGCAACTCTATTTCAGGCAGCAGACATCATACAAGGCCACCAGCTGCTCCAAAACCCCTCTGGGCAATAGTACTGAGGGTGTGTGTGTGAGATATCTTTAGGTTTAATAGCAGACTGCTAAATATGAGAACCAAACATGCAGCCAGATGTTGAAGGTGGTGACAACCACAACAGGCAGTCCTGTCCCCTTTCACACTAGAACAAGGCACAGGGATAGTGGTTCACTTCCTTCTCTCAAAACTCTCCCATGTTATTAATGTCTATTAACTGATGTCTTGTAATAACTGGCTGCAGCAGTGTGGCTCATACTGTTTTCCCCGCCTGTAAATGTGGCATAACGTGGTCCTGGAAACGCCCACTGCAGCACACAATGGTTTGTGTGCTTTGGCAGGCGTTTAAATCAGTCTCAGTGTGGACAGATTTTGTCAACACCGTACAAAGTTTTGCAGCTGCAAAACTTGCTGTAGCGTGTGCAATGGTAAATTGTCTTATAGGTTCTACACATTGCTTTATTATGTGTTTGTCATTTGCACATTTACTCACTGCCATGCGAGGCCTGTCATTGGGAGCAACAGTGCATTCATTCATTGTCTTGCCAAAGAACAGTTTTCAAACCACTAACCCTGTCATTAATGAACAACCTGCCCTACCACTTGAGCCACGACAGGCTCAGGTGTGTTGTTGAGCTCAAAATGAACATCCAGTTAAAAGATGGCTAACTCACGAGTACTGTGTAAAAGAATAACGGGACGGGGTGTTAAGAAGTCTTCTTCTCCTCCCTCCACCAGCCATCCAATAAACCCTAACTGCTACCCTGTTTTATGTTGTGTATAATATTTCCAAAGATGGGTGTGGTGAGAGACCTCGTTGGCCTTGTGGCTGGTGTGTAATGGCATCAAAAGGCTTGTCTCATAACTAATGCCGTGGCTTGATATTAATGTGAGACTTGGTGTCTGCTTTGTCACCGACATTGTGGTTTTCTGAGCGAAATAATGCAGTGCAATGCAATTTTAATTGATTGTTACATTTTGTTTGAGAACGTGTGTATCATGTATCACGGTGCGATTACATGTAAGCATACAAAATGTCAGAAAATGTTTGCACTGATGTGAATGTGTTTTTATTTTCAGCAAAACCGGAATGCATAATCAGAGTATGATTATGATGATGCGGCCAAAAATTATACAAATATGTGTTTACGTATGCTCACAAGCTATGTTTGTGTGTGTGTGTGTGTTTCAGCCCCAGGATGAGGGTTTCATATATCATATTTTCATATAAAGCTGTTGTAATTCTTCCACTAACTGGAGACAGGTACACATTTACTTTGTCCTTCTTTTATTACCCATCTTTCTTTCTTTTTTTTTTTTTTTTAAGTGTGTTGTGTGTGTTTTAGGTCTCAGATCGATAAAGGTCTGGAGAAGTTGAGCCAAATCAAACCTGTCGGTGAAACATTCATGCACGAAGGTTTGAAAGCGGTAGGTGTTCCTATCTGGTAGTGCAACTCCCTGCCTGCACTGTATTCCTTACAGATGTTTACTGTGTTTTCTTGATGACCTTTTAAGTGAAACTTTCCCCTAAACAACAGGCTTAATATAATCTGAATTTTTTGCCAGGTATCACAGCAAATGATATCACAAACTTCACCATCGTCCAGTATTATCATAATTCTAACTGATGGCAAGCTGGCCATCTACCCATTTGAACAGAGTGTAGAAGAGGTACTGTAACACACACACATACATACTAAATACTTAGAGAAGGTGATGTCAGTGAGGAGGTGGTTGAAGTTTGAGAAGCGGATTGTGTTAGAAAGTCATGATGAGCATCCTGTTTTCATTTTGCATAAGAATACCAAAAGTTCTGTTGTTTTTTCTGACTCTCCGTGCAGGAAAAAATGTGAAGAGACTTAATATGCTTAGTTTTCTGTAGATATAATGCCAAATTGAGGGTTAAGTGTCCCCTTGGGTGGGGTGGGGGTCAGGAAGGGCATCCGGTGGGTGTTTGAAGAAACACATGAATGGAAATATTTCTCAACACTATTACAAGACTCAACACAATAAAAGTTGAAAGGTTCAGTTTGTTCTTTTTGTATTGTGTTGCATGAACTGAACAAGCAGGTTAGAGAAACAAAACCGTATTTGCCGTGAAATCCTAATCATAATGTAAAATATACAGTATTTGATGTGAATGGGCTGTAACAATAAAAAAACATTACTTTGATCTTTTACAAGTCACATATCTTCATGGATTTACAGTATGTCAGTAGAAACAGGGCTTAACTTTTTCTCTTGTGATTCCCAGGCTGACAAAGCCAGAGGGTTTGGAGCCAGAGTGTACTGTGTTGGGGTCATGGACTTTGACCATAAACAGGTAGGATGGTTTAATATTCTACCTCTTCCATGAAGCCCTGGGAGAGAAAACTTGCTCTCTGTTACTGATACCCTTTCTAGTTGAAACACCTTTTATTTGTCTTTCTGTGTGTCTATGTGCCAGTGTGTGAAAACTTCAATAGGCTGTTATTTCTGGCCCAGATTTATGAACACACCTTGACCCCTTTGGTTATCTGCTTGAGTCAATCCAAAACCCCCAAAGGGCTGAATAGCAAGCAGCTGGCAGGGATTTGTAGTCTGTGGTTCATGCTGCACTTTATCCAAGTAAAAACACTGAATACATTTTCTAAGGCAGCTTATTTGAAGTTATTATTTGTTGGGATAGACTGGGATTTCTTCCTGTGCAAGTATTAGGTGGATGAAAGACAGCATTGTGTTGGAAAAGAAGAAGCAGGACAAACAGCGCAAACTCTTCTGCAGACTGTAGTGACTGTAAGCAATACAAAAGAAAAAAATAAAGCTGTTGTTCTGTTGTGGTTTTTTTCGTGCTATATGATTTTTTTCTATAGCTAACAAGATTTACAAAAACTGTAATTACATATGATGCAAACAATATTTCACTTAAATCTATTGTTGATCGTCTTCTGCCCTGAATCATTGCTACATTGTTTAATATATTTAATATATACAGTCTGAATGACATTATTAATCAGTGTAATATAAACTAATAGGCATATTTAACCTGCTTAACTTTACATAATCTATCATCTGTAATGTCTGAGGGTATGACTGATTTTCTACCCGCTTGCTGACCGACAGTGCTCTGTGGTTTAAAGGAGGAAGCAATTACATCATTCTCTAATTAAATAAGGCCAGACAAACTTCCTGTTCTGTGATCGTTAAAGCAGCAAATGAAGGCCTCAGCCAGCTTCCTGAAGCTTTCATCTCCTAGTAGCAGACTTTGCCTCCCTAAATGCTCAATCACAAGCCAAAAACCTCCCTGAGAGGCAGCAAGACATGAGCACAGAAATTTAAAGTACTTTGTGTATTTAAAAAAAAAAAAAAATGGGGAAGTCCAGTAATCTTTTGTTGTTTCCATTTTGGTCACAGCTTGCTGAAATAGCAGACGGCACAGAGCAAGTCTTTCCAGTTTTGTCCGGCTTTCATGCTCTCAAAGACATGGTGAACTCGGTGAGGTCACGCTGCACACAGCGACATGCAAAAACATTCACGTGCACGCTGTGGCAAGGTGAGATTATGCAGCAAACGGTATCTCTGTGTCACAGGTCCTGAAGCAAACGTGCTCTGAAGTATTCACAATAGAGCCGTCGAGCGTTTGTGTGAATGGTGAGTTTTATCGGAGTCTTTCAAGTCTCTAATATCTAAATAGGCGTCAACAAGGTATCAACAAAAATATGGTGTTACAAATTATGTTAATATGTAAACTTGATGCCTTTGCCATCCTAGCTGCTGATCTCAGTCAATCAGCTGGTCCACCAATTTTGGGTTTGGGGATAGAATTTGGCATTTGCAGTGACATGTGATCCTCTAACTTTTCATAAAGCATATACCCCAAGCAAAATGCAGGCATGCCTTTATCCACACCTCATCAGGTGTAGACAATTTACAGTTAAGCTGTGGCAACACCCAGAGACTCTTGCACTGCTACTCCAAGGTGAGCAGGGGTTGCAGAGGGGCATGACAGGGAGTTACAGGATTATATACTTCTCAGAAAAATTAAATAAAAACTTTTTACTCAGAATACAGCATCAAGTCATTTATACTTTTGGGATATTGATCTGGTCAGTTAAGTAGCAGAGGGGATTGTTAATCAGTTTCAGCTGCTGTGGGGTTAATTAAATTAACAACAGGTACACTAGAGATTCAACAATGAGACTCCCTAAACAGGTGGAGGCCATTTTTTCCCTCCATCTTTTCTGACTGTTTTTTTCATTAGATTTGCATTTGGCTAGGGTCAGTGTCACTAGTGGTAGCATGATACCTGGAATCTACAGAGGATGCACAGGTAGTCCAACTCCTCCAGGATGGCACATCAATTCGTGTCATTGACAGAAGGTTTGCTGTGTCTCCCGGCACAGTCTCAAGAGCATGAAGATGCCAGGAGACAGACAGTTACTCTAGAAGAGCTGGACAGTGCCATAGAAGGTCCTTAACCAATCAGCAGGACCAGTATCTACTCCTTTGTGCAAGGAAGTACAGGATGAGCACTGCCACAGCCCTACAACATGACCTTCAGCAGGCCACTGGTGTGAATGTCTTTGACCAAACAATCAGAAACAGACTTCATGACAGTGGCCTGAGGGCCCGACGTCCTCTAGTGGACCCTGTTCTCACTGCCCAGCACTGTAGAGCCCAAGCATTTGCCATAGAATACCAGAATTGGCAGGTTCACCACTGGTGCCCTGTGCTTTTCACAGATGAGAGCAGGTTCACCCTGAGCACATGTGACAGATGTGAAAGGGTCTGGAGAAGCTGTGGAGAATGTTATGCTGCCTGCAACATCAACAGCATGACCAGTTTAGTGGTGGGTCAATGATGGCCTAGGGAGGCATATCCATTGAGGGACACACAGACCTCTACATGCTAGGCAATGGCATCCTGACTCCCATTAGGTATTGGGATGAAATCCTTGGACCCACTGTCAGACCCTGTGCTAGTGCAGTGGGTTCTGAGTTATTTCTGGTGCACAACAATGCCTGGCCTCATTTGGTGAGAGAGTATGCAGGCAGTTCCTGGAGAAAGAAGAAATTGATACCATTAACTGGCCCCCACACTCGCCTGACCTGAATCCAATAGAACACCTCTGGTCTGTTTCAGTCCATCCGACACCACCAGGTTGCACCTCAGACTGTCCAGGAGCTCAGTAATGTCCTGGTCTAGATCTGGGAGGAGATCCCCCAGGACACCATCCATTATCTCATTAGGAACATGCCCCAATGTTATCAGGCATGCATACAAGCACAAGGGGGCCACACAAACTACTCAGTATCATTTTGAGTTGCTGCAATAAAATTTCGTAGCATACTTTCTTTCCTAACACATTACCCAGTCCATATCAGTGCAGATATCAGCATGTTTTGTTTTTGTTTTTTTTTTACAATTGAGAGCTGATGTGTTTTTAAAGTTTTACTTTAATTTTTTTGGGCAGTGTACACCGATCAGGCATACCATTATGACCACTCACAGGTCAATTGAATAACCTATTATCTCTCCATCATCATGTTAGTGGGTGGGATATATTAGGGAGCAAGTGAACATTTTGTTATCAACGTTGATGTGTTAGAAGCAGGAGAAATGGGCAAGCGTACGGATCTGAGTGAGTTTGACAAGGGCCAAATTGTGATGGCTAGACAACTGGGTCAGTGCATCTCCAAAACTGCAGCTCTTGTGGGTTGTTCCTGGTCTGCAGTGGCTAGTATCTATCAAAAGTGGTCCCCAGAAAGTGGTGAACAGTGGTGAAGGCTGGCCCATGTGGTCCGATCCAATAGATGAGCTAATGTAACTCAAATTACCAAAAAAGTTTGTGCTGGTTCTGATAGACAGGTGTCAGAATACACAATGAATCAAAGTTTGTTGCATATGAAGCTAATTGCGCTGTTACAGTTGAACGATCCACTTGATGT
Organism: Archocentrus centrarchus; assembly: GCF_007364275.1. Classification (NCBI taxonomy): domain Eukaryota; kingdom Metazoa; phylum Chordata; class Actinopteri; order Cichliformes; family Cichlidae; genus Archocentrus; species Archocentrus centrarchus. The sequence goes on from NC_044357.1 coordinate 17,424,880, forward strand.
TTCACAGAGTCTTTCAACGTGGTCCTGAGGGGAAGTGGCTTCAGTGGATCCAAGAGGATGGACAACGTGCTCTGTTACCTCACCATCAATCAAGTGACCCACAGTCAGTAAATGATGCGCACTTATGAGCCACATGGCTGATGCAGTTAGCATTTGGATGCCAATGCTTAGGATTCACGTGCCATTCTGCCATGCTAAAGGAAGGAACTCACATCACATGTTCAGTGCACACTGATACTCTAATGTTCTGGGGGATGGTACAGTGTGCAGATGTCTGTGCTGCAGTGGAAAATCAGAGTCATGACGTCCAGAAGCAAACAGTGGCTGCATTTTATTGACTTCAGGCAGAGAACAGAGGAGATATTATGAAACTGAGCAGAAGAGGGACAAGAAGTTCTGTCTCATTAGTCCATTAACAGATCAGTGGTACAGGGTGGATTTAGAGTCACTGAGAGGACATGAGGAGATAACACATAGCTGAATCTGGCTCTCTTGTTTTTATTTCTTTTGCAATCAAATTACAACTTTAAAGCTGACTTTATTCAGGCAGTATGGCACTGAAATCTAAATAATAGCTGAACAGGTTAATACTTCTTCTGTTTGGTACATCTGTCAACTCACTGTTCATACACCAAACAAGTTGCAGAATATCATTAAGAGTAATTTCTTCTTTGCTAGTTTGCAACATGTAAAATTAGATGATGTGTCTCTGCTACGAAAAACCAAAGCAGCAAACTGAAGTAGAATATTATGCACCGTTTTCCCGCCGTTTTAGGGTCTCATAGTTCATCTTTGCCTCCTTTTCCTTTCAGCTGAAAAGCCAACAGTAGTCAAAGATGGCTATCTGCTCTGTCCAGCTCTTCGTCTACAAGAGGTTGGACAGTAAGTCAGCACACATGCAAGCACAGACACAGAATGTGTGTAACAGATTGCAGACTGACTGCAATTCCAAAAAAAAAAAAAAAAAACTCAGCCATGGATAAGTGGCTATTTGCCTGAGAGAACTTTATGAATTACATTACTGTGTTGCCATTCTTATTTGCAGATAGTGTACAAGCTTGCTGAACATACTTGTGGCCTGTGATTGCCTTAAAAAGACAAAAAAAAAAAAAAATCCAGCTCTGGATATTTTTCAGTGTGATGAATAATTTAAAACAACAGTACCTCAAGATTTCTTTGACAGCGACTTGAATTTGGCTTTTCATTCAGAAGAAGTCAAACTGCCATCAAGAGTGCCACATCAGGAAAATAATTTAAGCTGGGGGGTATTTTTTGGTTTCCTTATTTATTGTATTTATTGATATTTCTTATGGTTATATAAGTTTCAAATAATTAAGTCAGTGTATATGCAAGTAATCCCTGTGAGCCAAAAACTTTTTCTGTGCTTATCTCTGCATGTGTCGTACTGGAGAGGCCCAAATACAGGATACAGAGGCACAGAAAATAAACAAAAAGCGAACCTTTCATAGATACACTGAGTCTGAAGGGTAAGAAAAACTAAACAGGAATCCAAAAAGGGGCATGAGAAGCACAAGGAAGGCAAAGTAGGCAGACAGATAATCTGATAACAAGGGGAGAGGCAAGACTGTATACACACACACACACACACGCGCTAAGGGCAAGCACAGCATCTCAGCACAAATACCTCAAGCCAACTGTCAAGCAATCAGAGGTGTAGAGGAGGATTTGGGCACAGGATGTGAGCATCTTGCAGTTATTGAGTCGACCATTAACTCCTCTTTGTGCCAAAGTATTCTAGAGTAATCTATCTGTCCAACAGCTAAAGCTTGGATGAAATTGGGTCATTCAACAGGACCATGATCCCAATCACACTAGCAAATCTACAACATCCATCCATCCATCCATCCATCCATCCATCCATCCATCCATCCGTCCATCCATCCATCCATCCATCCATCCGTCCATCCATCCGTCCATCCATCCATCCGTCCGTCCATCCGTCCGTCCGTCCATCCGTCCGTCCGTCCATCCATCCATCCATCCATCCATCCATCCATCCATCCATCCATCCATCCATCCATCCATCCATCCATCCATCCATCAACCTGACTGAAATGCTGTGGTGGGACCATAAATGAGCTGTGCATAAATGAATGCCTGCAAACCTCATGAACTGAAGCAATGTTATGAATGAGAATGGGCCAAAATCCCTCCCCAACAATGTGACAGACTGATAAAGTCATACAGAAAAGGGTCACTTCAGGTTATTTTTTGCTAAAGAAAGTTATTCAAGCTATTGAATCATGGGGTTTCACAGTATTGCACAGAGTCCTGTGAGAAACTTTCTTTTTCACAGGACGGTGACAGTTAATGAGTATCTGTTCGTAAGCATGTCCTCTGGCTGACAATAAAATGTATTCTCTAAAAATGCAAACAGGCACAATCTTTACAGTAAAACTGTCTCAAGGTGTTGGATGAACGGAACCAGAATATCTGTGTGGCATTTAAAGAGTGAGCCAAGGTTGATTTGACTTCTTCCACTTCAAACAGCCACCACCCTCCACCCCACCCCACCCCCATAGCCCTCAAAGTTGAAATAGTCTCAGTTGGGTTTAACCTGAAGTTTAAAAACCATTCAAGAGCAAAAAATAAGGAAATCTGGTCAAAACTTGGTAAGAGTATGAATGGCAGTCATTTCCTATTGCAATGACTCAGTGTTCTTAATAATAAGCCCTTGGTGAATTTAATTAGTACCTTAAGACTATAATTTAAATAAATGCATTTACTTGCTTCATTTGAGACTACCTCACATGCATGTTTTTTTTTTTTACTGTGGTCCTTTACAGTAAAAGGCTTAGTTAATATCACATGTAGCTCTGAACATGTTTTCTGTGATTCATATAACTACAGATCAGTCGAGGTGCTGGTCAGCTTGAACAATGGAAAGTCCTACATCTCCAGTCCCATCAGCATCTATGCCACAGCATGCGTGAGTATCATTGATTTTGTATAACATAAAATGTTTTAAAGGAGACTGATAGATTTGGGCTGAGTTATGTGCATATATGATGGCAACAAGCAGCTAATATCTACAATACTGTCACACTGTCTTCTGTTATTTAATTAAGATATGACATTTTTGTGTAATTACAGGAAAGCATACTCACGTAGCTGTGATTAAGATATACTAATGTGAATGTTGTGTGCTTCCTGCAGTCAGACGGGACCTGGGTGCTCTGGTTGCTGCTGGTTTTGTTGCTGTTGCTGGGCCTGGTTTTGCTCTGGTGGTTCTGGCCTCTCTGCTGCACTGTGGTGAGGTCACACTCTTAGCGCTCTGTCTTCTGTAAAAGATATAACCTGCTTGAATATGTCAGCATTGTTGCTTAAAATATTTTGGTTCTGGTTTTCACAGGTCATCAGAGACCCACCTCCCTCTCGGCCCCCTCCTCCACCTCCTGTGATTGTGAGTATGCCACAGACTTTTTTATTTTTTAAGCCTTTTTTTTTTTTTTTTCAAGGACTTCATGCCGCTGAAGGGACACTTTGATTTTTACCACCTGCTGCCATTTTGGCAGGAAAAGCACTGAGAAAATCCAAATTTAGGTAAATACAGAGGGAGCGTAGGTGGAGCCGGGGAGAAGGACAGAAGTCGTTTGGTGGCACATTTGATTCGTCGAGCATGAGTCAGAAGGCAAAGTTCTCGCTTTGTTAAATAAATAAATAAATGCAGTGAGCTGTGCTCCTGCATGACAAATGTCCCACCAATGCACCTGAACCTTTGGTGTAAATCTACTGCACCTATGGTATATCGGAATAGACCTGTCAGCAACACAAACACGCCTTCTCTTTAACCAATTCTTTCTTGTTTTAAATTGCATGATAAAAAAAATAAAAAATTGGAATTATGGAAATTGTGAAGAAGTTTGAATTGCCCTTCGTGGGGCTTGGTGAGTTTTATGTAATCAGCATCTAGTGACCATTTATATCTCCGGTAAGCATTTTCTTCAGTTTCCATTCAGGATGACACAAACTTTTTTTTTTTTTATGCATGCAGTCCTGAATTTTGACATAGACATGGCTCAAAGGAGGTGCATTTGAGAATGCAAGTGGATCATGCTCATTGAACTATGGAAGCTTGTTTCCACCACAAGTCGAAATTTTGAGTTGTTATCTCAAAATTTCGAGTTACTGACTTGGATTTATGAAATTTTGAGAGAACTAACTCAAAATTATTGAGTTGAAATTTTTTAGAAAAAGTACAAAAAAAAAACCATTTGTGTTTTAAGGAGCCAGAAGAAGACCCTTTGCCCAAACACAGGTGGCCTACAGTGGATGCTTCATACTATGGAGGCAGAGGTGCTGGAGGAATCAAACGCATGGAGGTGAATAAAAAAAACAAAAAAAACAGGTTTTACTGCTAAGTGTGTATTAAGGTTCGATGGCTCAGTCAGTTGTACCCGTATCCTGCAGGTGCGCTGGGGGGAGAAAGGATCCACAGAGGAGGGATCCAGGCTAGAGAAGGCCAAAAATGCTGTGGTCACTATGCCAGAAGAAGTGGAGGAGCCCATCATTCCTCGTCCCCCACGAAGACCTCCTCCAGTCTTCAGCCCTCCATCGCAGTCCAAATGGTACACCCCCATCAAGGTGAGATAATGACCTCTTTTATCATTACAGTGTGCATTTCACTGCATTTTGCATTAGCAGCTTTGTAAGCAACTTTAAATATTAGTAGAGGGAGTGCTGTCATTTCTGGCTGTATTTAGGTCCTTCATAATTTGCCTGTTTTATTCACTTTTTTTAATGTTGACTTTATCTTCAGGGACGTGTTGATGCGTTGCTGGCGTTACTGAGAAGACAATATGACAGAGTGGCAATCATGAGGCCAACACCTCAGGACAAGGCAAGAAATATCAGCTGCATTTCCTTTATGAAAACCATCTTATGAACACAGCTATCAATTCAGCATATTATTGTGTGGAAAATTCTCATTGCATCCAGCTGGACGGTCACCAGCCTGTGAGTTTTCGCCAAAAATATTCAACCATCAAATTGATTAGATCAGTGATCCACCCTCTTGATCCCCCAGTGATTTGATTAGATAACATATAATAATACAGCGCCAATCTTTCTGGGTTTGTTATGTGCATAACAGCTACATAACAGCTTGCTGTATCAATTCGCTTGTTATAAATAACAGTCTAAATGCCAACGCCTGCAGAGTGTGTCATGAGACACAGCACACATGAGCTACAGTCTCCCTAATGGTTTAGTTTGAGTCTGATTTTGAGACTTATTGAGGATTTATCATTTCATTTTGTTCCTCTTATCAACTGAACTGTTTGGAGAGCTGTAAGCATATTGTTAACGTTTCATCATAATTTGATGAAAAGGTTCAAGCTCAAGTTTTTAAAAACCTCTCATGGGGCTCAGAGCTTTATAACAGATGCATTATAAAAGGTTTATTGTAGAAGATTCCACATTATTTTAAAACATTTTTGGTGCATTAAGGCCTGGTTGGGATAATTAAGTTGTGCTTCTTATAGCATATTCAGTTTAAAGTCACTTTACATTCTGCAATCAACTGTCTGGATCTGACCATGGTGTGTGTCTTGTTCTCCGCAGGGTCGCTGCATCAACTTCACCAGAGTTCAGAATCACTGAAGTTCAAACACGAGGATCAACTTTCCATTTTTTTATTCCAGTTTTGCCAAAGATGATGAAAATGTGCCCTCAAACGCAAAAGATTAATGCGCATTGTAAATAAACGTCTTTACTCACAATGTGGCGTCGATGTACCACAAAACCAGATTAATGGGTTAGCGAGCTATGTCAACCTTAAAATCAGAGGTGGCTCTCGGTAACTTGTGCCGAACACATAACTGGCCGGGAGCAGGTTACGTTAAGAGTTTTGGTTTAAAACTGACTGGAAGTGCCACATTTTCACTAGCCTCATTTTCTAAACACAACCCAGTGAAGCCCCGTTATAAAGCTGCAGCCGCACAAGCTGTGTGCATGCAGTATCAGTAGAATTTGCATGTATTCAGCTACAGAACATGGAAATCAGCTACACTTGTAAACTGTATACGCACACACACATATATATAATATATATATACCCAAAGTAAACATGTGTCCTAGTATTCCCCTCTGTTTGCATATGTGAAAAATCAAGCCAAAGAGCACATTATTTTATTTTATTTAATTGAAAGAAAATAGATAATTCTCTTTACACAACGACCTTCAGTATAAGTACCCTGACTGGTGACACAAAAGATACACACAATAGTAGCATATAAGACAAAATGTTTATAAAATGACATAAAAAGTAGCAGTCATAGCTGGATTTCAAAGAACCACATCACACACATCATCACAGCTGAGATGAAGATAAGGATGGGAATCCTGTTTTTGTACACACACACACACACACACACACATCAGTTTGCACTTCATACAGACCCATAATAGTTTTATATGTAAACTGGTGTTTGATAGCTTAACACAAAACCAGCCAACCAGCAATAAGCTCATGGCAAAACATCAAATAAAGTACATAAAAACACATTTCAGCCTTCTGATACAAAATACGACTTAATACTATAGTATAGAAAGTTACCTATATATATATATATATATATATATATATATATATATATATATATTACACAAGAACACACTGAAGTGCATTTTGATGTAGTTTGCATGAATAATATGATGTTGCTGTCACTTACACAGTTTTGCATCACCACCAGAGTCAAAGTGTGCACATCACAAAATGCTTAGAACCAAATAACATGGCTGATAAATGCACTGCCTCAATGCGTGCTGGAATAATGTCGCTGATGCACTGACTGGTATTATGCGCTTCCATTACACAAAAGTATCAAATGACTGTGCAGAGTGGGAGCTAATGGAGTGGACGTGGTGCAGGTTCTGCTCGACACGTTGGCATTAAAACTGAGGCACTCAACAAGACAACAAGCAGCAACACAACTTCTAAAAAGCAGTTGTTAGCCCGTTATTTATAACACAAATCGATGTAAATCGGTCCGTCCTTTCGGATTTCATCTCTCTGTGTGGTTCTCAGCAAGGAAATCTGCAGGGAAGCAGCGCTAATGTAGCTCTGAAACTCATTTATGCCCATAATGGTTTCGTTCAGAGACAGAACCTCCCCTTCAACATATGAATCGTTCTGCAATATGAGGCTAATGTGGGATCCGCTGGGGATATACACCCAGTCCAGAGACTTCTGGCCAATTCTGGATTCTTCTGATATTCTGTGAGCGCCTTGGACAGAGTTGATGTTGTACAAGCAGCACAGCTAATCCAGGCTCCTCTTGAGACTCATTAGTTTCATAAATTATTTAAATGCATGAAGATTTGTAGGGACAGAGGGTTACAATAATAACATAAAATGGGCGTCTTTGGCACTGGATGAATTTTATGGAGTTATCATTTATGCTCCTTGTGACCTCAAAGCCCACGTAAAAAGAATATAGGTGGGATGTGGACCCAGCTCGTATTAAGTCCAAGATTTAAACTGTGGCCGTGAGAATCTTCTGTGTCTGTATGATAATACAGTCACCTGACTGATTTACAGTCTTTAAAGCAGAGATTGTCTTGGCTTTAGGTCCGATTCTCTCGATGGAGAAGTGAAGATCTAAAAGACAAGAGATAAGCAAACCAGTGTTATTACACTCAGAAATTATTTGTGTGTGTTTATCCAAAGTTCATGATTCAAGAGTGTGTCCACACCCACCGAAGAGACCTGCGACTGTCTTTCTCCAAGTTGTTCTCTGGTCCTTCACTCTCATATGAAGCCAGATGCAGCTCTGCAAAAATAAGAAACAATAAGGGCTTTGTTTGTTTTTCAAAGCTAACAAACTATACCTGACATCTGTATGACTTATATTAGATATATGCAAGGAAGACTGAATACTGACCGTCTTCGGTAAAAATAGGTGTAGTGACAAGGTACTGAAGGATCCGCCGGTCTCTGTCGAACGGACAGATGACCTGACGCCACACCAGGAACTCGCTCACCTGTTTTGCGAGCTCCCACAGTTTCTGTTGAGACACAGTGACAACAGATTATATTAACATCACAGAAAGAAGGGACAGAAGAAAGAAAAGCTCCATGAGGTAAAAATGTATTACTCTTTTTAGCCACAGGGGGGAGTCACTACATTACATGTGAAAGCCTCTTCTCGAAGTCTGAACATGTACTGTGTAGCAGCTACAAATCTTAACTGTATGTATTAATTAAAAAAACAAATAAACAAAAAAAAACATCATCTTCTGAAGTGTGTTCTGACCTCAAAGTTGATGTGTCCATTGGACAGTCTGCTGGCACAGCCTTCATTCAGGAAGTAGATGTCTTTAATGAGGAGACTGAAGAAAGGAATCACAATCTGCAGGAGAAACACAACAGCCCGTTTACACACACACTTTCTCTGTCTGGAGCTTTTTGTTTTCAGAGCAAGTCCTGTGTGCTCTCTCACCTTCTCCTGGCTGCTGTGTGCGGTCTCAGACCTCTGGGTAGCACCACGGAGTGCAGTGCGGTAGTTACTGAAGTTACTGGATGGGTCCATCTGGTGCTGAATGAGATCACACAAAAGAGACCGTCATCAAACGCAAATCCATGTGGGCATGCACACGCTAAGGGTCTGAAATCCTGCACTTGGGCAACTGAAAAATCTTCAGTTCATAATACATGTTTATGGGAATCACTGCTGTATACCACTCATTCTTACCTCCAGGATATCAAACTTGTCTGTGTTGACTTTATTCCAGGTTTTCTTCAGTCTGGCGACAGGACTCATGTTCATCCCAGCTGGAACCCAGAGAAAGTGAGAGTAAATATAGAGCACTTACAGAGACAGATCAAGACAACGAGCTCCATGTTTGCTGTCAAATACTCACTGATGATGGCCATGAGAGAGTTGAAGTTGCCAATGTTGAAACACTCCTGAGCAACATCGATGAAGAACTCTATGATCCGCGCTCTGTGTTTCTTCTTCATCGGCTTTAATGAGAGAACAAAAGAGTGAATCAGCACAAATTCAGTACGTGAACAATATTAACTACATTTGGAGTGAATTGAGAACAGAAGAGTAGTTTGGAAAGTTCAGCTGAGCATTCGAAGGTGTTCCTTGGTCCAAAACAACTCACATCATACCCTAAACACCCTAAAGTGATGAAAAAGAACAACTTACCATACAGATCTCAGTGGCCACTAGATAACTCAGTCTGTTGAACCAGCTGACGTAAGCCTCTAGGTTGCTGGTTTTACGTTTCCGAAAGAAACCCTGAAACACAAATGACGTCATGGTTAAAACAAAGAATCAGAACAACAACAACAACAAAAAAATGAATTGTTAACTTTTGAAGCCTTTTCTGGATCTCTCTGCTATATTAAATGGTCCTACTTTTAGTTGCAACATGTTGAACATTAGCATTTTATCAGTTTCTGTAACTGGAAATTTCAACAGTTTATCCACACCATTAACTAAGCAAAAATCTGAAACACTCATACAAAATTTTAAGAAGACATTTCAACAGTTTATCCACTATGTTTATCTAATTAAATTTATAGATAGTTATTCTTATTCCTATTCCATACATTTTCCAAATAATTTCCACTTTTTTCCATACTTCTAATTTATCCACATCTAGTTAACAACAATTTAATAAAATTTTTAAAAAAAGCTCAAATGTAGATCTACCCAGATCTTTAATTAAATTTGTTTTGTTTTTATTTTTCTCACATTGGTTATTAAGCTAATGTTTCCATGCCCCTTTTGGCTACTGGTCATTCTTATATCAATATTTTTCCATTTGTTCTGTGAGATTCATCATCATCCACATAAGCGCCTTACGGTTAGCCAATAAATTATTTCATAAATCAGAAATAGAACGATACAGACTGCTGCTCCTCTATAATTTCCTTTGCTAATGGATCCTGACAGCCTTCACACCCACACAACCTCTGGACCTGCACACTGAAGTCTGTGACGTGTCTGCTAGTTATTTTCATCTCATTTACATCTACTTTGGGGCCTTTTGTTTTTTTTCTATAAGATGCTCTGTGGTGAACCTGTTTCTCAGAGGCCCTTTTATATAAACAAACATTATAAAAGCTCTGTATAAATAAATTTAACTTGGCTGTGATGATGTAATCCCAGAGATTCATGGCTCTATTAAATGCTTACACAACACTGACAGCCCACTCCACTCCAAACTTCCCCTTCTACACTTCAGGACCCCTTTTGCTGACTCAACTGCTCTTTTATACAAAGTGGGTCTTATATAACTGGCACAGCACTGGTTGGAGCACGGTTACAAACAGTGGGTGAACACTTGTTCTCAGGAGCAGTGATTGAAAACGACCCTTCAGCTCACTTACAGGCCCCTCAGATACACTTAGACATATGCAAAAGGACTTTTTCATACCGTGTCTGAGCTATGTTAAAAATAACACTGCACAAATTGTTATCTATCTGCCAGTAGATTCTCTGATGTGGTTTCCAAAGCATATTTACTTCAACTGAAGCAGACCACAAATTACACCCAAAGCAGGCCCAGAATACACTTCAAATCAAAACAATAAAGATTGACTTAAAATAACTGCAATCGTCTGCAGTCCTTTGATGCTGATAATTATAAACAGGTCATGTTACTGTATTCTTAAACTTGTCTTTACATAGTAAAACTACATGCAGCAGGCCGTAGCCGTTAGATCTAATCTCACTGCAGTCACAATTCTGCTAATTGTGACTGGAATGAGATTTATATGACTTTGTATAATCACCCCATGTCTCCAACAGAGCAGACAGCTTTCATCATTTAGAAGTCCAAAAGGAAAGGAAAGCAAATAAAGAAATGAAAATCTAGTCCAAGTCTGCAAGTTCCTGGCTGACAGGACGTGAAATATTGCGAGCTGCATGCCCAAAATCGATCTGAAAGGCTAGAGCCAAAGCTAAGCGTAGCATTTATTTGCTCAAACTCAACTGTACCTTATGGTTCTCCAGAGGATCCTTCATGGCGAATGTCTGGATAAACTCCTCAGGACCAATAAAACTCAGTCGGTCCTGAGAGCAGAAAACAGAACATGAAAACAATTAGGACAATGACAACAGCAGTTATGACACAGACAATCATAAAATCAGATGTGCACAAAGAGATTTGGAAATTTCCAAAAGACCACCACTGCAAAATGAATCACAAATTCTCACAGCAGATGTTTAGACTGACTAGCCACACATTAACCTTAGGATTAAGGCCAACTTCCTACCAGTTCAATGTGTGTAAGCTGCTGGGCGAGGACGAAGGGATCGTCGCACACGCTCAGTACGTCGCTGCGCTGCGCCGAAGCCTGCTTGCTTTTCAAGGAAGCGGGACGCTCCATTGCCACGGCATTGAGCGCAGCCACTGCCTCCTCGTACTGGCCGAGCGCAGAGAGGCGTTTGATCAGACGCTGGGTCATCTGCTGCATAGCTCGCCAAGAATACTGTAGCGCAACACAAACACCACAAATCATGAAAACTAAGGCAAAGGGGAGTGATCGTTAGCTCGAGATATCTATGGACAGTTATTACACATGAGAAGTTTTAACTACAGGAGGTGTGACGCTAACCTCATCCCCTCTGGCCACATGGTGTGTCATGTCCTTGAGGCAGCGCATCATCCTCTCATCCCTGAAGTCGTATGGAAACGTCTCAGTCCACTCAGTCAGCAGCTGTACCAGCTTAGGGGCCACCTCACGGAAACGGATCTGAAAACCATCACATGGCGCACTAAGTGACACTCAGGCAGACATGATTTCATTTATCTTACGAGAGAATCTCTCTCTGGTCAGTAATCTAAACCTCATGGCCCTCATATCTTTTAAAACACAAAGCAGTAGTGAGTGCTCCCTGTTTTTCTAAGTCAATATGCTGCCATTATTTATTTTTTTACTTTGCAGTTTTGTTTCTGCTCTGTGTGTTCCCATGTCTGGATTTTATTTGCTTAAAAAATAGCTGATAGATACTTTTTCTCAGAAAGAAGCATGTGGGTGAATGAGCTTGTGGATTTTATAGTGGGTGGTAGGTTGTGTGGGAGCAGAGAGTGAGAGAGTGAAAAGAAGCAAATTATAGCTCTGTGTGTGTGTGTGTTGTCAGCCCACCTTATCCAGCAGGGCATCTCCGGACCGCTGCTGCTCCACACACAGGTGACAAACCCTCGTCATGAGCTCGTAGGGGGGCAGGAAGAGGCGTGAACTCAGCAGGAAAGTGAACACATATGACCTCTGATGAGGAGGAAAGAACAAGACGAGAAAGGTCAACACAGGCAGGACAGCCGACCTCTTTTCTCAGACTGAACTCGTCTATTCAGAACCACTCTGTTTCTCATAAAGACTATCTTTACTGTAACTTACATCGGGGTAGTAGTCCACTGTGGGAACCAGGTGCTGAATCAGAGCCTCAAGAGATGCTGACACCAAGCTATTGTCATGGTAACACATCTCCCCATAGCTGGTGGTGACGCCGTGTCCGTAAATTCGAGCTTTCGCCGCCGCTACGCTATTGCTACGACATGACTGCTCACTGCCACTGCTGCCGCTCGTGTGGCGGTGCGCACGGCCTGGACAGGAAGTGCTGTGCTGGCGAGGGCTGTGAGGCTGCGGCGAGGAGTACGGGTTCTCAGAAAGAGCACAGCTGTTGTAATGATGCTCCTTCGCATTCACCGAGGAGACGGAGGCGCTTCGATACGCCACACTGTGAGTCTGAGGTATGTCGTAGGGGTTCTCTCCAACCGAGTAGGCACCATTGTAGATGTTCTCCCTTGCGGGTTTCGGGACAGTGCTGCTGCGGTATGGACTTACAGGCTGTGGGTGGTTGGTGCTGTTGCTGTAAGGAACGCAAGAGCTGAACTTTCCTGCATATGGTGTTGTTGGAGGCATGATGACCTTTACAAAAGATACAAGGAGCAGGTTAGGGTTGAGAAATAAGGATTAAAAACCTATTTATATGCAATTTCATACCATATAATACCCATATAATTTCCCAATCAACTGAGAAATACATTATGGATAACATGCAATCACAAGTGTGTTTGTAGATAATCTAGCAATTTTTCACAATCAGTCATCATTATTTAGAGCATCCCAATAACCCAGAGATGATAAACAGGCGACAGGGAGCTTTTTTTAATATATTTTTTCCTAATTAAAAAAAATTATATGTTATAAATGTTACAGGATATTTTAGATTAGTTCCCTAAAAGCTTATCCTAAGCAAATCTTTCTGCAACTGGGGTTGAAATATCCTGGAGAAGTTAAGCTATGGTTACACAACCTAAACTGGAGAAGGGCAACAACCAGTAGGTTTCCCCAGGTATCTGAAACGGTGGACACCAGAAGATACCAACAAAAATAAAAGCGTCCAGTTAACAAAGTGAGGACAGCGAGTAATTAAAACCAAAATTAAAATGAAAGAGAACCCCCGATTTAGTTGACAGAGAGAGAGAGCTCCAGGGTTGAGAGGGTTTCAAAGTGACACTTAACATTATTTAAACAAAACCCGAGAAGTCATTAGCCTAGACATGTAGGTGTTCTACAACAGAAACAGCAGCATGAGGCTAAATGAAATAGAAAGACTTCTGTGATTGAATTAAATCAGATCTTTTGTTTTCACTTTTTTCCTTCTATAACCCTTTTTGCATTTTTTTTGTCCAAGTAACCATCAAACACTCTAACTCCACACTGCAGAAGCCAAAAACAACACATAATTATGACATAATTTTTTGTTGATCAACTAATCTGTGATTTCCCGAAGGTTTCCCAATAATTATGGCACAATAGCTGTCAACAGACAGATTCTTTAGTCAATCTCCAGTCACAAAATCATGACTACTAATGTCTCCTGACTACAATGTTAACCTGCCTGTATCCATGGGAAGCTTCTGTGGAAGTACTGTGAAAATATGTTTGAGCAACCCCATCACGCAAAGCAAAGACTTAGAGGTGTCTGTGAAAGGAATTATACTTAATCACATAATTTCACCCCTCCTCTGTTTATTCTTTCTGCCTCTAAACACAAAGATTTCTCCTTTTGAAATTTGCAGTTTGCAGAAAGTCATTTGTTGATGTAAATTTCTACAAATCAGCTTATACTCACAACAACAGCCTGCCAGATGACACAACAGAAGTGATTTTTTTTGCCTTAATGGTTAATATAATTGGATCTGAGTTGAGTAAGCTGATCCGAGCTCACCACCGAGGCGTGCTTTAACTCTGGAGCCATCTTTATCCCACTACTGTTGTCTGTCTTGGCACCACATGCCAGCATAAGCGAGCCACACACAGTTACATATGAGCATGCACGTATACTGTGCCAGAAACAAAACCCTGCAGGAATCCAGCAGACTTTTGTTTGTCCATCACAGTGCCGACAGAGGAGTGTCTGCCTGAGCCAACATCTTACGCACACACACATACACACACCCCTGTCCACAATGGCGCCTAGCCCCATGCCGGTATAATCCAAACACACACACACACACACACACACACACACACACACACACACACACACACACACACACACACACACACACACACACACACACACAAAAACAAATGATGGCTTGAGCGACACACATGCACACTTGTATACCACACTGTTTGGCATCCTGCCAGAGCAAGCCAGTCTAGTGCCAGCCCATCTTCTGAACTCCGTGATCTCAGCCTGCTGTTCTTCTTCTAACTCAGTTAGAGATTATAGTGTCTTTACCTTCCTCGAGTTACAAAGCACAATCTGGAAAAGCACGGCTGTGGTGGTCCAAGTTGAGATAAGAGTCCCCTGAGTAATATTTACTCCAGTGTGGATGCTTTTTGTCCTTTCCTCAAGCTTCTGTTTGCATTGGAAGGTGACCTTGTGCTACGGGAAAACTAAAAAGTTCAAAAACAATCCTGTGTTTTTCCACACCGACTTCCTGAAAAGTTGACCCTTTGGATAGTTGCGGCTTCCATGCTGCTGCACTGCAATTGCACTCTTTCTAAATCATAGGTTGGACTCTCCGTGAATGACTTAATGATGGCATTGGGAGTATAATTTCATATTAAAAGCATTGTTTATATTCTCTTGTTTGTAAACTTTGAAGATTGCAGGCTTAGGAAGCAGACTGATGTGGATATAATAATACAGGAAGAGGCAGAAATGTACAGTGATGTAAGAACATTTTACCAACAAAACCACTCTTGTACTAGACTGTTTAAAATCCTAAAGAAAAACTGCACATCTGTGCATTTTCCTACCAGCTGGCATCGGTTCTCTAATGTGACAAGAAACATGACAAATGGTGCAGACTGCAGTGTCTGTTGGCTAAAATGTAATAACCCAGTTTAATCAAACGGTTAAAACAAATTGAACTTTTGATGGCGCTGCAGTAAAATCTCATCCACCGATGCATTTACACCAATGAAATGCGCTCGCACTTCATCAACAAGGTAAGCCAATTTGGCGGATTTAAAAAGTGCTTCTGTACATGAAAGCCAATCATGTCTGGCTTTTAATGAATTTGAAGGCGTCTTCGGACTACTTTTCCTAAACCATTTAATGTGGTTTTAAAGAGTACACCTAGCAATGCTGAGCCCAACAGAAGAGGGGGAGACTGGGGGAGGTCTTCAACAATAGAGGTATTATCTATGCTGTCATGGCATTAACAACCACACAAAGACCCCCAGGAAGAGATCAGAGCAGATCCCAGCAGATCAGACGCACGCAGCAGCTTTCACACACTCAGCTCTCTGCTGTCAGGCCATATGACGCCCAGCCTCTGCATGAGCCGAGGCTGAGCTCATTTTTACGTCACTCAAACCAGTAAAGCAGACTTTACTCATTCTTC
>NC_044357.1:17445728-17453946 GCF_007364275.1 Archocentrus centrarchus
CAGCCGGGCCTTGGGGTTGTGGGTGGCGCTCATTTTTTGATCACTGACGCCTCTTACATTCTGACACATCACCATTCAGGCAAGAATAGCTGAGTCTTTCAGGCTGCGGGGTCTTCTCATTTCAATAACCCAACTCCTACACCAGTCACCCAAGTGCACAGCTTCCGGCTCATCAGATCATCTGAGACTTAAGTACAACGGTGCTCTCGTGCATGTGCGTGCGCATGCAACTCCTGCATCTTCTTCTGTTGGTACTTGACCTTTGCACTGTTCAGTGACAGCTCTCATTAGATTTGGTTTTTCAGTTGACTACTCGACGCCTACTGCTGCTAGAGTGTTGTTAAAGAAGACTTCCTGTCAGAGTGGCAGTGTGACATGAAGGACGTCAATGCAAATATGATTGAACTCAAGAAGTGGTCAGTATTCAGGAATCAGTAAACTGGCAGCCATGTATCCCTCCGTCTGTTCATAGTTTTACAAGTCTCAGTTTCACATTCACTGATTTTAGGGATTTGCTTGAACATGCTAAGATCATATGGGAAGAGATCAAATACTTTAATAATAACCAAAAACAACAACAACAAAAAATCGTTACAATGTAATCAATGCCAAGTGTGAAAGTGTTGCTAAAGCTCATGATGTCATCCATGGGCTTCCAGAAAATAACCTGTAGCCATGACAAAGATGTGCCTCATTTGACATCATCCATCTCAGCTACACAAGCGCATGCTGAAACCATGACTAGGAGAACAGGAAAAGGGCAAATGAAAAGACTGAATTTCTCATCTTACAGGCGATGCCTACATTTTATTTATAGAGTTATACAGGCCTTTCCAGGGCACGGTCCTGTATGACCTGGCAGTAAATTCAGTAAGTGATCCAATTTTTCAGTTTTTTCATAAACAAGGTAATCCTGCTTGTTTCCAACTAGTATAACAGAAACTTTTACAAAAGCTATAATACCCATCTTCAAATGTTACAAAGAGAACATTATTTATGATTAAGTTGTTTAAACATTGTGTTCAAAAACCAATGACTGGCATCATGTTTTGGATTTGGGGGAAATGGTGACAGGGATCAAAACAAATGATGTCAGCCGCCACCAATAGCAGACCTGTGTGCCGCAGTGACTGTGGGTGTGATTACACAGTGACAGCTGGGTGAGATCATTACTGTTCGGGAAAGGGGGGGGTAAAGAAAGGGGAGCGCTAAAGAACTGGGGAGGGGTTGGGTATAATGGGTCTTGGGGGCAAAGTGGTGGGAGGCTTTTATGGTGACATTCTTTCACAGAGGAATGTGTGCGCTTGTATGCTTCAAATATGTAAAAAGCGGGATTTCAGTGACGAAGTAAAGAATCTTCAACATTTGCTGTCTGTATTTTGCATTTGTGCTTGTGAGAGACAAGCTTGCAGATAGCAGAAGTCAAAAATAGTAGTTGATATGCAGGCTATACGAGGGGAGGGAGTGACTGAGGGGTGGATTTGGGGGAAAGGAAGATGGGTTACTCACAGGCTTCCAGTAAGAGGTTGACTCAGCTACTGGAAGCCCCTTGACCCTGTCTGGAGACCATATCTGTGTTTCCAGTTATCTGTAGAGAAGAAGAAAAGACAGAAAACAGTGCAGCAGTAAATATGTAAGCTAACAGATTTCACTACTTTCCCTTTTCTGGCTTCATGTGTGTAGGTCCTTATAAACTGCGGAGAGTGCACATCCATCCATGAAGCAGTTCATTGTTTTTGCTGCTTATCCAGTTCCAAGTCACAGGGCCAACAGTCTCAGCAGTCCTGCCCAGACCTTCCTCTTCCCCACCACTCTCTCCAGTTCCTCTTAATACCAAGTCACTGAGTTCCCAATCCAGTTGAGAGATATAATCTTTTCAGTGAGTCCTAGATGTGCCTGGGAGTCTCCTCCTTGTTCAAATGGATGAAACATCTCACCTGGGAGGTATTCCAATCAGATCCCCAAACCACTTCCCCCATTGCAGCTGTACTCTAAGTCCCTCCCAAATGCCTGATCCCTAAAGGTGAGCCCTGAAACCCTTCAGGGGCAAATCATATGTGCTGCTTGTTTTGGTCACCACCCACAGCTTAGGGCCACTGGTGAAAACAGGAATGTAGATCAACCAGTAAATCAACAGCTTTGCCACTGGGTTCAGCACGCACATCAACACAAAAACCCATGCAGTGTTCACATCGCTGCAGAAACTGCACGGATCTGCCAGTAAATCGCTGATCTCAACACTTCAAATGTACTTGAAATCCTTGAATTGAGGAATCATCTCCTCCTCAAGCTAGGAGGAGCAGATAATCCATCTTTTTCCATCTGAAAACCATGGCCTCAGGCTTCGAGGTGCTGATGCTCATCCCAGCCACTTTGTATGCAGCTAGAAACTGATTCATTGCTCAGTCTGCAAAAAGAAAATGTGGTCCCAAGACCAGTCTTTCTCCCTGAGCTGCACATAGAAAATTGTACAAGTTTAACTTGTTGCTGGCAAAGTGAACCATAATATGGTCATATATCAGCCCCGACAGCACAAAATCCCCAAACAAACTCCTTAGGACACCAATGCATGCTCCAATATCCTTGAGAGACACAGAGTTTTGCTTGTATTTTCAGCACAGATAATAAAGAAAAACACTGATTGTATGCTTTTCTCAGCCAAATCAACAGGACTCAAATCAGTTTTAATGATGTTTTGACTTCTAGAGAGCACATGAGCACATGAGTCACTGTTCAGATGAGCTGATTCACTGTTGATCATCCCCCATTCCTATAAAAAGAAGAAAAACAAAACCCTAATGCCTCCCCAGCCCCCTTCATTCATGGGCTCATTGTTCCCTCCACTCACTCATACAGCTCCATCCTTTCCTTGAAGTGATCCGTCTTTCTCATAGACCTTGTGACCTTCAGTGTTCCTATAGCGACGCTAACACGAGAGAAAGGGGATCATTTTCACCCACGGGAACAGTAATGACAGAAACTGCTGAGCAGAGACTCCATTATGAGTCAGACGGCCAATCTATGGAAACATGCCAACTTTTACAGCATATGTAATGTCCTATTCTTCCGTTCGTATTTTTTTTTGGCCTTTAATTACTGAAGCAACAAGGGAATTGCAGGTGTTCGATTATGTAATTGATGACTAAGGTTCAAACGTCAGTCGTCATCTGTGTGCTTTCTCCTGCTGTCAAGCACAGTTACAAACGCCCGATGAGGCATCAAACCAAGAGAAAGGAGCTGTTGTCTGTACAATGTAAACAACGGTCCCCTCGTTTCCCTAATTCTTTGTGTTTCTGGTGTTTTCTACGTTTGGCACGGATTGCGTTCTCACTCTTAGAAAGCCACACAGCAGCTGATGAGGAGAGAGGAGCTTTGTTGTCACCTGGTTATATAACTCGTGCAAAAAGAGGAAACCAGAATTTAGCTGCACCCTTCGTGTGAATCAACTTTTCAAGTGACCTAGATTGAAGATATCGCAGCAAATTTGAGGAGCAAATTGCCTGATCTTTCAGTGAGACACCGGCTCCCTCCCCCTGCTTTCCCTTTTGACCTGTCCGCCTCTTTGTGTGGGACTCTCTGCTGATGGATGGTATAAAGACAGAGGGACTGTTTCCTGGATGTGCCCTCAGCTTCCATGTCACACACACAGATATCCTCTGAGGATGGGAGGTGCACATTTAAATACATGACCTATGTTCACACAGGTGCACCTTACATCCTTTTTCGATAGAAAAGTCCTTACACTAACCTACATTTACTTTATGTTATTGTATACTACAAGTATCTGATAAAATATCTGTGAATTCATTTTTTTCTATTTAAGACAGTTTATAAAAAAACAGTATGTGCCTGTGAAAATACACAGGACAAGCAGATGAACCCTGTTATATAACTCTTATCAGGTTATTAAATGTTCTGCCAAAAACTACAATGAAAAGTAAATCAGTGCACAGGGAATGATAGAAGACAGTGCAAAGGTCTTGATCCACCCCTCATTTCTTTATATTTTACTAGAAAAATGGGAAATAGGTGCAGTGATTTATTGAAACGTGTGCAAACACACATGGAAGTATATATTTTTACAGCATGTAAAGCAGAGTCTGTACAGAGTCAGAGTTGTACAGTCAATATTTGGTATGACCACCTTTATTCTTCAACACAGCCTAAACTCTTTTAGGGAGCTTTCTTGGAATTTCTTTAAGCAGTCTTCAGGAATAGTTCTCCAGTCTTCTTGAAGGCCATTCAAAGCTCTTCTTTTCTCTTCTTGGCTGCCTTTTGTTCCATTCTCGCAGATGCTTTCCAGATGGTTTTGCACGGTGGATCAAAATCCGACCCTACTTTTCTGCATTCATAATTCCACCAATTTTGAAAACACCCCCAACACCACTGGCTGGAATGCAGCTCCAAACCATGGAAGAGCCTCCACTGTGTTTTACAGATGGCTGTAGACACTCACTGTTGTACCTCTCCCCTGACCCCGTCCATACATATTGATGACCATTTGAACCAAAGATTCTGAATTTATCACTCCATAAGACCTACTGCCACACAGTTCTTGTGTAATTTGGCATACCTCAGCCTTTTCTCTCTATTTCCCTTCCTTAAGAATGGCTTCTTGTCAGCCACCCTACCACTAAGATCATTTTTGATGAGGCTTGAGTGAAAGTCCAAAGGTCCAGGTCCTGTGTCAGATCTTTGCTGGATTTCTTCCCATTGCTTAAGGACATGACTGTCAGATACTCTTCGTCTGCTCCAGTTTTTTTAGGTGTACCCTCTTTTCTTTTGTTCTCCATCTATCCATGACTTGCTTCACACCATACTCAGATATACCACGTTTTTGGTAAATAGCTCTTTGAGAATAACCTTGTTGGTGCAAAAATACTATTTTATGCCTATCAAACTGTATTATTTTTGGCATTTTTCACAGATTCAACCAAAGAAATGGGAACAAATGGTATGGCAGTAGGTTGCTGGTAAAAAAAAAAAAAAAGTGACTAAAGATAAACATTTTAATTGTTTTTTTTTCTAAGTTGTCTGTTTTGTGAAGACACAACACTGTTTCATCCCTTGAATGAGTCATTGGTGAATGATTCACATGTCAGCGATAAGTGGCTTAGCAAATGAAAAAAGCAGGAGTATCTCAAGACTTTTGCACAGCTGACCTTACAGTGACCTTACAGTATGTTTATTCTTTACTCTAAAGGTAAGATAAGATTCTCAGTGTTGATGACCCCACTTCTTCTTTTTTTTTTTTTTTTTAAAAGTGCTTTGTCATCAGTTCTTCTGTGTGACCATGACAAACAGCAATGATTTGCATTTCTTGGAAACTTGTTTGGGTAAATTTTGCAACAATAAAAAAGCCCCTGTATGAAGAAATGTATAAAAATAACAGAGTAACACAGTTTTGTTTTTAAAGAGATGTACTTGTGGCCTTACTGTGCACTCTGGAGGAGGTCACATCTCTCCTCTCACTCTCTCTACTTGCTTTGCTTGCTCTCAATTATCCCTCCTCTCATGTCCCTGTTTACTGTCTAATTAAAGCTGACGACCCATGAAGCGTAAATATTTAAAAGGAGGCATTGAAACACATATTCATGTAACCTTTTTTAAATACATCGCGTAGGCACTCCTGCCTTTCTTTCAGCTCTATATCTGCACAAAAGTGCCCACTCCACTCCCTCCCCATCATACCAATAAAGTGTTAACCCAATAGAGGTCTGAGGTGGGATGTGCACTACCCACGCTCTTACTAAAAACAAAAGTAAAGATACATCTGGGAGTGAGCACAGTCTGTGAATGGTTTGATTTACTTCTGTAATTTCACTGGAGCTCCGGTGGTTTTACTGTAAACCACTCCTACACTGTCTGCAGATGTGGCACTGGATTTAGTGGGAGGGAATAAATGTCTATAGTGTGTGTGTTTGGTGTGCTTTGCTGCATGACCAAACTAAACTGGATTCTAAGGACTTTTGTGAGTGTTTTGAACTCGAAGTGATTTTACTACACGGGATTATTAATCATTCACAGTGACTCAAATACTCTAAAAACAACCTGTAGACTCACCGAGCTTCAAACTCCTTCTGAACTGGTCGAAGAGCTTCAGGACTCCATATTACAGCCTACATTCGTGTTTTAAAATAAAGCAACTTCCAGAATTCTTGTCTTTAAATGGAATGGAAGTCTTCACCTAGTTTGTTTCAGTAATTAAGCCTTAGCATTTAAAAAGAGGCTGTTTTTAACTCAAATCATAACCTGTCCCTTAGTAATTTTGATGCCCAACAGTAAGAAAAACAAAAATAAACAGTTAACACTTGAAATGGACTCAAAACCTCAGTCTCTCTGGTGAACATGAAAGCAAATTCCCTTCATGCTCTTGTCTGTTTCAGTGGTTCCTAAATGGGGTGCTGAAGGGAAATGGTGAACCATTAGTTAAATCAAGGGTATTTTTTTGACAGCTACACTGCTGTGACGAGTAGAAAGAGGAGGAGCCTGGTTTGATCACTCTTTTTAAACAGGATTGAGTTCAGGTGTGAACCTCTCTCACTTACCTGCAGCAGAACTTTGGCCTTTTAGCTAAACCACTGTTTGACTAAGTGAAATATTGCATTTAAAATCAGCATTAAATTATGCCAACAAAGAGTGGGGAAAAAAACAGTCCTAGCACTTAATTTCTCTCCTGGCTGGCACGGCAGATAATGCACCATCCACAAGCATGAATGCCGGCGACGGCGTTGGCCACTTGGTAGGTTACGTTGTAGGTTCTACAACGAATTACCACAGAAGTCTAAATCAGCCATCAGAGGTTGCATCTGTCGGGAAAAGCTGGCTAATATAGATAGAGAGGCATTTGGAAACCAAACATCACTTTTGGACGAAACCCTGGCCTACTTAAACAGAATACTGGATCTAAACTGTAGGAACGTAGTTTAACCATTAAATCAACACGTGTGAATCGCCACCTTAACATGGTGGAGGGGTCTATGGGCTCCAGTGATCCCACTGGGGGGCAATTTACTCCTGGTGGAGTCTCCCAAGGCAAATTAGTTCTGGGTGAGCTGCCAGACACACAGCAATTCAGAAAATCCATATGATGACCAAAACAGAAGGGGCCAGTCTGCACTGCCCAGGACAGAGTTACCAGGACCCCACCCTGGAGCCAGACACATAGTAGGAGCTTGTGAGAGAGAATCTGGTGGCCAGCCATTTGCCCTTCTCGGCCCACTGTGCTTAGTGTGAAGCAGCTACATGGGCCTACCCTCCTGTGGGCCTACCACCAACAGGAGGGACTGTAGGGGTTCAGTGCCTTGTTATTGGACGGTCCAATTTCTGGCTTACAAAACTGGGTTCCAAACTGCTAAAAGACCATTTGTTTCACTGTGTGAAACTGTCTTGTGGCAACACTCTTGCAAAGAAAGAAATGGTAGGAGTTATTGTGAGGCATTGTTGAGCTAAAGAGTCAAATAATGATGATGGTGGAGACCAAAAACAGTGTTTAAAGTGCGCTGATGATTTTCCTTACTCTTAAAGTAGATGCTCATAATCAACCTTTTCCAGAACATGATAGCAGTGACAGTGAATATCCTCTTTATGGTCATCTCAGGCACACAGTTCCGCCTATGAGCACTTATCTGTTGTTTGCGAGGGGCAGCGAGTCAGAACATAGTTTATCAAGGGGTTGCATTTGGGGCACAGCAT
This sequence comes from Archocentrus centrarchus, assembly GCF_007364275.1. Taxonomy (NCBI): domain Eukaryota; kingdom Metazoa; phylum Chordata; class Actinopteri; order Cichliformes; family Cichlidae; genus Archocentrus; species Archocentrus centrarchus. Next base: position 17,453,424 of record NC_044357.1, read on the forward strand.
AAAAATAAAGTGGTCAGTGATGCTGGGCCATCAGTGTGTTTGTTTCTTGTGATATATATATGTCATATGCTGAATTCATATTGTTTTATGCAATGACATTTTCAAATAGAACAAGTTTGGTTGCACTAAATGCACATTTTTTGAACACATCACTGTGACCCAAAATTCTTACATGCAAAAAAAAAGTAGAACAGCTGCTCACATTCCTTACATTCTTCTACATAATAACATGGCTATATTCGTCGTAGGACCAAATCTAAATTTGTATACACTAACCGGAAGAATGCAAAGGAATCTGAGGGCATCCTGACTTTCCATTGTGTACCATCAAGGATCTGTGAAAAACAAACATATTTTCAAGCAGGGGCTGTATTGTTTCTGCACATGTTGTTGTGCTGCAGATGAATTCAGCATCCAGCTGAGCACAGCTAAAAGCATTTGTGCTGGCCTTAAGATGCAGGTGCAGGTTCACAATCAAACCCCAGGGAAGGAAGTGAAGGGGAGGGGTTTGCGTGTGACACAA
>NC_044357.1:17453959-17471459 GCF_007364275.1 Archocentrus centrarchus
CCATTATCTCATTAGGAACATGCCCCAGTGTTATCAGGCATGCATACAAGCACAAGGGGGCCACACAAACTACTCAGTATCATTTTGAGTTGCTGCAATAAAATTTCGTAGCCATACTTTCTTTCCTAACACATTACCCAGTCCATATCAGTGCAGATATCAGCATGTTTTGTTTTTGTTTTTTTTTACAATTGAGAGCTGATGTGTTTTTAAAGTTTTACTTTAATTTTTTTGGGCAGTGTACACCGATCAGGCATACCATTATGACCACTCACAGGTCAATTGAATAACCTATTTTCTCTCCATCATCATGTTAGTGGGGGGGATATATTAGGGAGCAAGTGAACATTTTGTTATCAACGTTGATGTGTTAGAAGCAGGAGAAATGGGCAAGCGTGCGGATCTGAGTGAAGTTTGACAAGGGCCAAATTGTGATGGCTAGACAACTGGTCAGTGCATCTCCAAAACTGCAGCTCTTGTGGGTTGTTCCTGGTCTGCAGTGGCTAGTAATCTATCAAAAGTGGTCCCCAGAAAGTGGTGAACAGTGGTGAAGGCTGGCCCATGTGGTCCGATCCAATAGATGAGCTAATGTAACTCAAATTACCAAAAAAGTTTGTGCTGGTTCTGATAGACAGGTGTCAGAATACACAATGAATCAAAGTTTGTTGCATATGAAGCTAATTGCGCTGTTACAGTTGAACGATCCACTTGATGTTTCACAGAGTCTTTCAACGTGGTCCTGAGGGGAAGTGGCTTCAGTGGATCCAAGAGGATGGACAACGTGCTCTGTTACCCTCACCATCAATCAAGTGACCCACAGTCAGTAAATGATGCGCACTTATGAGCCACATGGCTGATGCAGTTAGCATTTGGATGCCAATGCTTAGGATTCACGTGCCATTCTGCCATGCTAAAGGAAGGAACTCACATCACATGTTCAGTGCACACTGATACTCTAATGTTCTGGGGGATGGTACAGTGTGCAGATGTCTGTGCTGCAGTGGAAAATCAGAGTCATGACGTCCAGAAGCAAACAGTGGCTGCATTTATTGACTTCAGGCAGAGAACAGAGGAGATATTATGAAACTGAGCAGAAGAGGGGACAAGAAGTTCTGTCTCATTAGTCCATTAACAGATCAGTGGTACAGGGTGGATTTAGAGTCACTGTGAGGACATGAGGAGATAACACATAGCTGAATCTGGCTCTCTTGTTTTTTATTTCTTTTGCAATCAAATTACAACTTTAAAGCTGACTTTATTCAGGCAGTATGGCACTGAAATCTAAATATAGCTGAACAGGTTTAATACTTCTTCTGTTGGTACATCTGTCAACTCACTGTTCATACACCAAACAAGTTGCAGAATATCATTAAGAGTAATTTCTTCTTTGCTAGTTTGCAACATGTAAATTAGATGATGTGTCTCTGCTACGAAAAACCAAAGCAGCAAACTGAAGTAGAATATTATGCACCGTTTTCCCGCCGTTTTAGGGTCTCATAGTTCATCTTTGCCTCCTTTTCCTTTCAGCTGAAAAGCCAACAGTAGTCAAAGATGGCTATCTGCTCTGTCCAGCTCTTCGTCTACAAGAGGTTGGACAGTAAGTCAGCACACATGCAAGCACAGACACAGAATGTGTGTAACAGATTGCAGACTGACTGCAAGTCCAAAAAAAAAAAAAAAAAAACTCAGCCATGGATAAGTGGCTATTTGCCTGAGAGAACTTTATGAATACATTACTGTGTTGCCATTCTTATTGCAGATAGTGTACAAGCTTGCTGAACATACTTGTGGCCTGTGATTGCCTTAAAAAGACAAAAAAAAAAAAAAATCCAGCTCTGGATATTTTTCAGTGTGATGAATATTTAAAACAACAGTACCTCAAGATTTCTTTGACAGCGACTTGAATTTGGCTTTTCATTCAGAAGAAGTCAAACCTGCCATCAAGAGTGCCACATCAGGAAAATAATTTAAGCTGGGGGGTATTTTTTGGTTTCCTTATTTATTGTATTTATTGATATTTCTTATGGTTATATAAGTTTCAAATAATTAAGTCAGTGTATATATGCAAGTAATCCCTGTGAGCCAAAAACTTTTTCTGTGCTTATCTCTGCATGTGTCGTACTGGAGAGGCCCAAATACAGGATACAGAGGCACAGAAAATAAACAAAAAGCGAACCTTTCATAGATACACTGAGTCTGAAGGGTAAGAAAAACTAAACAGGAATCCAAAAGGGGCATGAGAAGCACAAGGAAGGCAAAGTAGGCAGACAGATAATCTGATAACAAGGGGAGAGGCAAGACTGTATACACACACACACACACACGCGCTAAGGGCAAGCACAGCATCTCAGCACAAATACCTCAAGCCAACTGTCAAGCAATCAGAGGTGTAGAGGAGGATTTGGGCACAGGATGTGAGCATCTTGCAGTTATTGAGTCGACCATTAACTCCTCTTTGTGCCAAAGTATTCTAGAGTAATCTATCTGTCCAACAGCTAAAGCTTGGATGAAATTGGGTCATTCAACAGACCATGATCCCAATCACACTAGCAAATCTACAACATCCATCCATCCATCCATCCATCCATCCATCCATCCATCCATCCATCCATCCATCCATCCATCCATCCATCCATCCGTCCATCCATCCGTCCATCCATCCATCCGTTCGTCCATCCATCCATCCATCCATCCATCCATCCATCCATCAACCTGACTGAAATGCTGTGGTGGGACCATAATGAGCTGTGCATAAATGAATGCCTGCAAACCTCATGAACTGAAGCATGTTATGAATGAGAATGGGCCAAAATCCCTCCCAACAATGTGACAGACTGATAAAGTCATACAGAAAAGGGTCACTTCAGGTTATTTTTTGCTAAAGAAAGTTATTCAAGCTATTGAATCATGGGGTTTCACAGTATTGCACTGTCCTGTGAGAAACTTTCTTTTTCACAGGACGGTGACAGTTAATGAGTATCTGTTCGTAAGCATGTCCCTCTGGCTGACATAAAATGTATTCTCTAAAAATGCAAACAGGCACAATCTTTACAGTAAAACTGTCTCAGGTGTTGGATGAACGGAACCAGAATATCTGTGTTGGCATTTAAAGAGTGAGCCAAGGGTTGATTTGACTTCTTCCACTTCAAACAGCCACCACCCTCCCACCCACCCCACCCCATAGCCCTCAAAGTTGAAATAGTCTCAGTTGGGTTTAACCTGAAGTTTAAAACCATTCAAGAGCAAAAAATAAAGGAAATCTGGTCAAAACTGGTAAGAGTATGAATGGCAGTCATTTTCCTATTGCAATGACTCAGTGTTCGTAATAATAAGCCCTTGGTGAATTGAATAGAATACCTTAGACTATAATTTAAAATAAAGCATTTACTTGCTTCATTTGAGACTACCTCACATGCATGTTTTTTTTTTTTACTGTGGTCCTTTACAGTAAAGGCTTAGTTAATATCACATGTATCTCTGACATGTTTTCTGTGGATTCATATAACTACAGATCAGTCGAGGTGCTGGTCAGCTTGAACAATGGAAAGTCCTACATCTCCAGTCCATCAGCATCTATGCCACAGCATGCGTGAGTATCATTGATTTTGTATAACATAAAATGTTTTAAAGGAGACTGATAGATTTGGGCTGAGTTATGTGCATATATGATGGCAACAAGCAGCTAATATCTACAATACTGTCACACTGTCTTCTGTTTATTTAATTAAGATATGACATTTTTGTGTATTACAGGAAAGCATACTCACGTAGCTGTGATTAAGATATACTAATGTGAATGTTGTGTGCTTCCTGCAGTCAGACGGGACCTGGGGTGCTCTGGTTGCTGCTGGTTTTGTTGCTGTTGCTGGGCCTGGTTTTGCTCTGGTGGTTCTGGCCTCTCTGCTGCACTGTGGTGAGGTCACACTCTTAGCGCTCTGTCTTCTGTAAAAGATATAACCTGCTTGAATATGTCAGCATTGTTGCTTAAAATATTTTGGTTCTGGTTTTCACAGGTCATCAGAGACCCACCTCCCTCTCGGCCCCCTCCTCCACCTCCTGTGACTGTGAGTATGCCACAGACTTTTTTATTTTTTAAGCCTTTTTTTTTTTTTCAAGGACTTCATGCCGCTGAAGGGACACTTTGATTTTTACCACCTGCTGCCATTTTGGCAGGAAAAGCACTGAGAAAATCCAAATTTAGGTAAATACAGAGGGAGCGTAGGTGGAGCCGGGGAGAAGGACAGAAGTCGTTTGGTGGCACATTTGATTCGTCGAGCATGAGTCAGAAGGCAAAGTTCTCGCTTGTTAAATAAATAAATAAATGCAGTGAGCTATGCTCCTGCATGACAAATGTCCCACCAATGCACCTGAACCTTTGGTGTAAATCTACTGCACCTATGGTATATCGGAATAGACCTGTCAGCAACACAAACACGCCTTCTCTTTAACCAATTCTTTCTTGTTTTAAATTGCATGATAAAAAAAATAAAAAATTGGAATTATGGAAATTGTGAAGAAGTTTGAATTGCCCTTCGTGGGGCTTGGTGAGTTTTATGTAATCAGCATCTAGTGACCATTTATATCTCCGGTAAGCATTTTCTTCAGTTTCCATTCAGGATGACACAAACTTTTTTTTTTTTTTTTATGCATGCAGTCCTGAATTTTGACATAGACATGGCTCAAAGGAGGTGCATTTGAGAATGCAAGTGGATCATGCTCATTGAACTATGGAAGCTTGTTTCCACCACAAGTCGAAATTTTGAGTTGTTATCCTCAAAATTTCGAGTTACTGACTTGGATTTATGAAATTTTGAGAGAACTAACTCAAAATGATTGAGTTGAAATTTTGAGAAAAAGTACAAAAAAAACCATTTGTGTTTTAAGGAGCCAGAAGAAGACCCTTTGCCCAAACACAGGTGGCCTACAGTGGATGGCTTCATACTATGGAGGCAGAGGTGCTGGAGGAATCAAACGCATGGAGGTGAATAAAAAAACAAAAAAAACAGGTTTTACTGCTAAGTGTGTATTAAGGTTCGATGGCTCAGTCAGTTGTACCCGTATCCTGCAGGTGCGCTGGGGGGAGAAAGGATCCACAGAGGAGGGATCCAGGCTAGAGAAGGCCAAAAATGCTGTGGGCACTATGCCAGAAGAAGTGGAGGAGCCCATCATTCCTCGTCCCCCACGAAGACCTCCTCCAGTCTTCAGCCCTCCATCGCAGTCCAAATGGTACACCCCCATCAAGGTGAGATAATGACCTCTTTTATCATTACAGTGTGCATTTCACTGCATTTTGCATTAGCAGCTTTGTAAGCAACTTTAAATATTAGTAGAGGGAGTGCTGTCATCTCTGGCTGTATTTAGGTCCTTCATAATTTGCCTGTTTTATTCACTTTTTTTAATGTTGACTTTATCTTCAGGGACGTGTTGATGCGTTGCTGGCGTTACTGAGAAGACAATATGACAGAGTGGCAATCATGAGGCCAACACCTCAGGACAAGGCAGAAATATCAGCTGCATTTCCTTTATGAAAACCATCTTATGAACACAGCTATCAATTCAGCATATTATTGTGTGGAAAATTCTCATTGCATCCAGCTGGACGGTCACCAGCCTGTGAGTTTTCGCCAAAAATATTCAACCATCAAATTGATTAGATCAGTAATCCACCCTCTTGATCCCCCAGTGATTTGATTAGATAACATATAATAATACAGCGCCAATCTTTCTGGGTTTGTTATGTGCATAACAGCTACATAACAGCTTGCTGTATCAATTCGCTTGTTATAAATAACAGTCTAAATGCCAACGCCTGCAGAGTGTGTCATGAGACACAGCACACATGAGCTACAGTCTCCCTAATGGTTTAGTTTGAGTCTGATTTTGAGACTTATTGAGGATTTATCATTTCATTTTGTTCCTCTTATCAACTGAACTGTTTGGAGAGCTGTAAGCATATTGTTAACGTTTCATCATAATTTGATGAAAAGGTTCAAGCTCAAGTTTTTAAAAACCTCTCATGGGCTCAGAGCTTTATAACAGATGCATTATAAAAGGTTTATTGTAGAAGATTCCACATTATTTTAAAACATTTTTGGTGCATTAAGGCCTGGTTGGGATAATTAAGTTGTGCTTCTTATAGCATATTCAGTTTAAAGTCACTTTACATTCTGCAATCAACTGTCTGGATCTGACCATGGTGTGTGTCTTGTTCTCCGCAGGGTCCTGCATCAACTTCACCAGAGTTCAGAATCACTGAAGTTCAAACACGAGGATCAACTTTCCATTTTTTTTATTCCAGTTTTGCCAAAGATGATGAAAATGTGCCCTCAAACGCAAAAGATTAATGCGCATTGTAATAAACGTCTTTACTCACAATGTGGCGTCGATGTACCACAAAACCAGATTAATGGGTTAGCGAGCTATGTCAACCTTAAAATCAGAGGTGGCTCTCGGTAACTTGTGCCGAACACATAACTGGCCGGGAGCAGGTTACGTTAAGAGTTTTGGTTTAAAACTGACTGAAGTGCCACATTTTCACTAGCCTCATTTTCCTAAACACAACCCAGTGAAGCCCCGTTATAAAGCTGCAGCCGCACAAGCTGTGTGCATGCAGTATCAGTAGAATTTGCATGTATTCAGCTACAGAACATGGAAATCAGCTACACTTGTAACTGTATACGCACACACACATATATATAATATATATATACCCAAAGTAAACATGTGTCCTAGTATTCCCCTCTGTTTGCATATGTGAAAAATCAAGCCAAAGAGCACATTATTTTATTTTATTTAATTGAAAGAAATAGATAATTCTCTTTACACAACGACCTTCAGTATAAGTACCCTGACTGGTGACACAAAAGATACACACAATAGTAGCATATAAGACAAAATGTTTATAAAATGACATAAAAAGTAGCAGTCATAGCTGGATTTCAAAGAACCACATCACACACATCATCACAGCTGAGATGAAGATAAGGATGGGGAATCCTGTTTTTGTACACACACACACACACACACACACATCAGTTTGCACTTCATACAGACCCATATAGTTTTATATGTAAACTGGTGTTTGATAGCTTAACACAAAACCAGCCAACCAGCAATAAGCTCATGGCAAAACATCAAATAAAGTACATAAAAACACATTTCAGCCTTCTGATACAAAATACGACTTAATACTATAGTATAGAAAGTTACCTATATATATATATATATATATATATATATATATATATATATATATATATTACACAAGAACACACTGAAGTGCATTTTGATGTAGTTTGCATGAATAATATGATGTTGCTGTCACTTACACAGTTTTGCATCACCACCAGAGTCAAAGTGGTGCACATCACAAAATGCTTAGAACCAAATAACATGGCTGATAAATGCACTGCCTCAATGCGTGCTGGAATAATGTCGCTGATGCACTGACTGGTATTATGCGCTTCCATTACACAAAAGTATCAAATGACTGTGCAGAGTGGGAGCTAATGGAGTGGACGTGGTGCAGGTTCTGCTCGACACGTTGGCATTAAACTGAGGCACTCAACAAGACAACAAGCAGCAACACAACTTCTAAAAAGCAGTTGTTAGCCCGTTATTTATAACACAAATCGATGTAAATCGGTCCGTCCTTTCGGATTCATCTCTCTGTGTGGTTCTCAGCAAGGAAATCTGCAGGGAAGCAGCGCTAATGTAGCTCTGAAACTCATTTATGCCCATAATGGTTTCGTTCAGAGACAGAACCTCCCCTTCAACATATGAATCGTTCTGCAATATGAGGCTAATGTGGGATCCGCTGGGGATATACACCCAGTCCAGAGACTTCTGGCCAATTCTGGATTCTTCTGATATTCTGTGAGCGCCTTGGACAGAGTTGATGTTGTACAAGCAGCACAGCTAATCCAGGCTCCTCTTGAGACTCATTAGTTTCATAAATTATTTAAATGCATGAAGATTTGTAGGGACAGAGGGTTACAATAATAACATAAAATGGGCGTCTTTGGCACTGGATGAATTTTATGGAGTTATCATTTATGCTCCTTGTGACCTCAAAGCCCACGTAAAAAGAATATAGGTGGGATGTGGACCCAGCTCGTATTAAGTCCAAGATTTAAACTGTGGCCGTGAGAATCTTCTGTGTCTGTATGATAATACAGTCACCTGACTGATTTACAGTCTTTAAAGCAGAGATTGTCTTGGCTTTAGGTCCGATTCTCTCGATGGAGAAGTGAAGATCTAAAAGACAAGAGATAAGCAAACCAGTGTTATTACCCTCAGAAATTATTTGTGTGTGTTTATCCAAAGTTCATGATTCAAGAGTGTGTCCACACCCACCGAAGAGACCTGCGACTGTCTTTCTCCAAGTTGTTCTCTGGTCCTTCACTCTCATATGAAGCCAGATGCAGCTCTGCAAAAATAAGAAACAGTAAGGGCTTTGTTTGTTTTTCAAAGCTAACAAACTATACCTGACATCTGTATGACTTATATTAGATATATGCAAGGAAGACTGAATACTGACCGTCTTCGGTAAAAATAGGTGTAGTGACAAGGTACTGAAGGATCCGCCGGTCTCTGTCGAACGGACAGATGACCTGACGCCACACCAGGAACTCGCTCACCTGTTTTGCGAGCTCCCACAGTTTCTGTTGAGACACAGTGACAACAGATTATATTAACATCACAGAAAGAAGGGACAGAAGAAAGAAAAGCTCCATGAGGTAAAAATGTATTACTCTTTTTAGCCACAGGGGGGAGTCACTACATTACATGTGAAAGCCTCTTCTCGAAGTCTGAACATGTACTGTGTAGCAGCTACAAATCTTAACTGTATGTATTAATTAAAAAAACAAATAAACAAAAAAAAACATCATCTTCTGAAGTGTGTTCTGACCTCAAAGTTGATGTGTCCATTGGACAGTCTGCTGGCACAGCCTTCATTCAGGAAGTAGATGTCTTTAATGAGGAGACTGAAGAAAGGAATCACAATCTGCAGGAGAAACACAACAGCCCGTTTACACACACACTTTCTCTGTCTGGAGCTTTTTGTTTTCAGAGCAAGTCCTGTGTGCTCTCTCACCTTCTCCTGGCTGCTGTGTGCGGTCTCAGACCTCTGGGTAGCACCACGGAGTGCAGTGCGGTAGTTACTGAAGTTACTGGATGGGTCCATCTGGTGCTGAATGAGATCACACAAAAGAGGACCGTCATCAAACGCAAATCCATGTGGGCATGCACACGCTAAGGGTCTGAAATCCTGCACTTGGGCAACTGAAAAATCTTCAGTTCATAATACATGTTTATGGGAATCACTGCTGTATACCACTCATTCTTACCTCCAGGATATCAAACTTGTCTGTGTTGACTTTATTCCAGGTTTTCTTCAGTCTGGCGACAGGACTCATGTTCATCCCAGCTGGAACCCAGAGAAAGTGAGAGTAAATATAGAGCACTTACAGAGACAGATCAAGACAACGAGCTCCATGTTTGCTGTCAAATACTCACTGATGATGGCCATGAGAGAGTTGAAGTTGCCAATGTTGAAACACTCCTGAGCAACATCGATGAAGAACTCTATGATCCGCGCTCTGTGTTTCTTCTTCATTGGCTTTAATGAGAGAACAAAAGAGTGAATCAGCACAAATTCAGTACGTGAACAATATTAACTACATTTGGAGTGAATTGAGACAGAAGAGTAGTTTGGAAAGTTCAGCTGAGCATTCGAAGGTGTTCCTTGGTCCAAAACAACTCACATCATACCCTAAACACCCTAAAGTGATGAAAAAGAACAACTTACCATACAGATCTCAGTGGCCACTAGATAACTCAGTCTGTTGAACCAGCTGACGTAAGCCTCTAGGTGCTGGTTTTACGTTTCCGAAAGAAACCCTGAAACACAAATGACGTCATGGTTAAAACAAAGAATCAGAACAACAACAACAAAAAAAAAAAAAGAATTGTTAACTTTTGAAGCCTTTTCTGGATCTCTCTGCTATATTAAATGGTCCTACTTTTAGTTGCAACATGTTGAACATTAGCATTTTATCAGTTTCTGTAACTGGAAATTTCAACAGTTTATCCACACCATTAACTAAGCAAAAATCTGAAACACTCATACAAAATTTTAAGAAGACATTTCAAACAGTTTATCCACTATGTTTATCTAATTAAATTTATAGATAGTTATTCTTATTCCTATTCCATACATTTTCCAAATAATTTCCACTTTTTTCCATACTTCTAATTTATCCACATCTAGTTAACAACAATTTAATAAAATTTTTAAAAAAAGCTCAAATGTAGATCTACCAGATCTTTAATTAAATTTGTTTTGTTTTTATTTTTCTCACATTGGTTATTAAGCTAATGTTTCCATGCCCCTTTTGGCTACTGGTCATTCTTATATCAATATTTTTCCATTTGTTCTGTGAGATTCATCATCATCCACATAAGCGCCTTACGGTTAGCCAATAAATTATTTCATAAATCAGAAATAGAACGATACAGACTGCTGCTCCTCTATAATTTCCTTTGCTAATGGATCCTGACAGCCTTCACACCCACACAACCTCTGGACCTGCACCCTGAAGTCTGTGACGTGTCTGCTAGTTATTTTCATCTCATTTACATCTACTTTGGGGCCTTTTGTTTTTTTCTATAAGATGCTCTGTGGTGAACCTGTTTCTCAGAGGCCCTTTTATATAAACAAACATTATAAAAGCTCTGTATAAATAAATTTAACTTGGCTGTGATGATGTAATCCCAGAGATTCATGGCTCTATTAAATGCTTACACAACACTGACAGCCCACTCCACTCCAAACTTCCCCTTCTACACTTCAGGACCCCTTTTGCTGACTCAACTGCTCTTTTATACAAAGTGGGTCTTATATAACTGGCACAGCACTGGTTGGAGCACGGTTACAAACAGTGGGTGAACACTTGTTCTCAGGAGCAGTGATTGAAAACGACCCTTCAGCTCACTTACAGGCCCCTCAGATACACTTAGACATATGCAAAAGGACTTTTTCATACCGTGTCTGAGCTATGTTAAAAATAACACTGCACAAATTGTTATCTATCTGCCAGTAGATTCTCTGATGTGGTTTCCAAAGCATATTTACTTCAACTGAAGCAGACCACAAATTACACCCAAAGCAGGCCCAGAATACACTTCAAATCAAAACAATAAAGATTGACTTAAAATAACTGCAATCGTCTGCAGTCCTTTGATGCTGATAATTATAAACAGGTCATGTTACTGTATTCTTAAACTTGTCTTTACATAGTAAAACTACATGCAGCAGGCCGTAGCCGTTAGATCTAATCTCACTGCAGTCACAATTCTGCTAATTGTGACTGGAATGAGATTTATATGACTTTGTATAATCACCCCATGTCTCCAACAGAGCAGACAGCTTTCATCATTTAGAAGTCCAAAAGGAAAGGAAAGCAAATAAAGAAATGAAAATCTAGTCCAAGTCTGCAAGTTCCTGGCTGACAGGACGTGAAATATTGCGAGCTGCATGCCCAAAATCGATCTGAAAGGCTAGAGCCAAAGCTAAGCGTAGCATTTATTTGCTCAAACTCAACTGTACCTTATGGTTCTCCAGAGGATCCTTCATGGCGAATGTCTGGATAAACTCCTCAGGACCAATAAAACTCAGTCGGTCCTGAGAGCAGAAAACAGAACATGAAAACAATTAGGACAATGACAACAGCAGTTATGACACAGACAATCATAAAATCAGATGTGCACAAAGAGATTTGGAAATTTCCAAAAGACCACCACTGCAAAATGAATCACAAATTCTCACAGCAGATGTTTAGACTGACTAGCCATACATTAACCTTAGGATTAAGGCCAACTTCCTACCAGTTCAATGTGTGTAAGCTGCTGGGCGAGGACGAAGGGATCGTCGCACACGCTCAGTACGTCGCTGCGCTGCGCCGAAGCCTGCTTGCTTTTCAAGGAAGCGGGACGCTCCATTGCCACGGCATTGAGCGCAGCCACTGCCTCCTCGTACTGGCCGAGCGCAGAGAGGCGTTTGATCAGACGCTGGGTCATCTGCTGCATAGCTCGCCAAGAATACTGTAGCGCAACACAAACACCACAAATCATGAAAACTAAGGCAAAGGGGAGTGATCGTTAGCTCGAGATATCTATGGACAGTTATTACACATGAGAAGTTTTAACTACAGGAGGTGTGACGCTAACCTCATCCCCTCTGGCCACATGGTGTGTCATGTCCTTGAGGCAGCGCATCATCCTCTCATCCCTGAAGTCGTATGGAAACGTCTCAGTCCACTCAGTCAGCAGCTGTACCAGCTTAGGGGCCACCTCACGGAAACGGATCTGAAAACCATCACATGGTGCACTAAGTGACACTCAGGCAGACATGATTTCATTTATCTTACGAGAGAATCTCTCTCTGGTCAGTAATCTAAACCTCATGGCCCTCATATCTTTTAAAACACAAAGCAGTAGTGAGTGCTCCCTGTTTTTCTAAGTCAATATGCTGCCATTATTTATTTTTTTACTTTGCAGTTTTGTTTCTGCTCTGTGTGTTCCCATGTCTGGATTTTATTTGCTTAAAAAATAGCTGATAGATACTTTTTCTCAGAAAGAAGCATGTGGGTGAATGAGCTTGTGGATTTTATAGTGGGTGGTAGGTTGTGTGGGAGCAGAGAGTGAGAGAGTGAAAAGAAGCAAATTATAGCTCTGTGTGTGTGTGTGTTGTCAGCCCACCTTATCCAGCAGGGCATCTCCGGACCGCTGCTGCTCCACACACAGGTGACAAACCCTCGTCATGAGCTCGTAGGGGGGCAGGAAGAGGCGTGAACTCAGCAGGAAAGTGAACACATATGACCTCTGATGAGGAGGAAAGAACAAGACGAGAAAGGTCAACACAGGCAGGACAGCCGACCTCTTTTCTCAGACTGAACTCGTCTATTCAGAACCACTCTGTTTCTCATAAAGACTATCTTTACTGTAACTTACATCGGGGTAGTAGTCCACTGTGGGAACCAGGTGCTGAATCAGAGCCTCAAGAGATGCTGACACCAAGCTATTGTCATGGTAACACATCTCCCCATAGCTGGTGGTGACGCCGTGTCCGTAAATTCGAGCTTTCGCCGCCGCTACGCTATTGCTACGACATGACTGCTCACTGCCGCTGCTGCCGCTCGTGTGGCGGTGCGCACGGCCTGGACAGGAAGTGCTGTGCTGGCGAGGGCTGTGAGGCTGCGGCGAGGAGTACGGGTTCTCAGAAAGAGCACAGCTGTTGTAATGATGCTCCTTCGCATTCACCGAGGAGACGGAGGCGCTTCGATACGCCACACTGTGAGTCTGAGGTATGTCGTAGGGGTTCTCTCCAACCGAGTAGGCACCATTGTAGATGTTCTCCCTTGCAGGTTTCGGGACAGTGCTGCTGCGGTATGGACTTACAGGCTGTGGGTGGTTGGTGCTGTTGCTGTAAGGAACGCAAGAGCTGAACTTTCCTGCATATGGTGTTGTTGGAGGCATGATGACCTTTACAAAAGATACAAGGAGCAGGTTAGGGTTGAGAAATAAGGATTAAAAACCTATTTATATGCAATTTCATACCATATAATACCCATATAATTTCCCAATCAACTGAGAAATACATTATGGATAACATGCAATCACAAGTGTGTTTGTAGATAATCTAGCAATTTTTCACAATCAGTCATCATTATTTAGAGCATCCCAATAACCCAGAGATGATAAACAGGCGACAGGGAGCTTTTTTTAATATATTTTTTCCTAATTAAAAAAAATTATATGTTATAAATGTTACAGGATATTTTAGATTAGTTCCCTAAAAGCTTATCCTAAGCAAATCTTTCTGCAACTGGGGTTGAAATATCCTGGAGAAGTTAAGCTATGGTTACACAACCTAAACTGGAGAAGGGCAACAACCAGTAGGTTTCCCCAGGTATCTGAAACGGTGGACACCAGAAGATACCAACAAAAATAAAAGCGTCCAGTTAACAAAGTGAGGACAGCGAGTAATTAAAACCAAAATTAAAATGAAAGAGAACCCCCGATTTAGTTGACAGAGAGAGAGAGCTCCAGGGTTGAGAGGGTTTCAAAGTGACACTTAACATTATTTAAACAAAACCCGAGAAGTCATTAGCCTAGACATGTAGGTGTTCTACAACAGAAACAGCAGCATGAGGCTAAATGAAATAGAAAGACTTCTGTGATTGAATTAAATCAGATCTTTTGTTTTCACTTTTTTCCTTCTATAACCCTTTTTGCATTTTTTTTGTCCAAGTAACCATCAAACACTCTAACTCCACACTGCAGAAGCCAAAAACAACACATAATTATGACATAATTTTTTGTTGATCAACTAATCCGTGATTTCCCGAAGGTTTCCCAATAATTATGGCACAATAGCTGTCAACAGACAGATTCTTTAGTCAATCTCCAGTCACAAAATCATGACTACTAATGTCTCCTGACTACAATGTTAACCTGCCTGTATCCATGGGAAGCTTCTGTGGAAGTACTGTGAAAATATGTTTGAGCAACCCCATCATGCAAAGCAAAGACTTAGAGGTGTCTGTGAAAGGAATTATGCTTAATCACATAATTTCACCCCTCCTCTGTTTATTCTTTCTGCCTCTAAACACAAAGATTTCTCCTTTTGAAATTTGCAGTTTGCAGAAAGTCATTTGTTGATGTAAATTTCTACAAATCAGCTTATACTCACAACAACAGCCTGCCAGATGACACAACAGAAGTGATTTTTTTTGCCTTAATGGTTAATATAATTGGATCTGAGTTGAGTAAGCTGATCCGAGCTCACCACCGAGGCGTGCTTTAACTCTGGAGCCATCTTTATCCCACTACTGTTGTCTGTCTTGGCACCACATGCCAGCATAAGCGAGCCACACACAGTTACATATGAGCATGCACGTATACTGTGCCAGAAACAAAACCCTGCAGGAATCCAGCAGACTTTTGTTTGTCCATCACAGTGCCGACAGAGGAGTGTCTGCCTGAGCCAACATCTTACGCACACACACATACACACACCCCTGTCCACAATGGCGCCTAGCCCCATGCCGGTATAATCCAAACACACACACACACACACACACACACACACACACACACACACACACACACACACACACACACACACATACACACAAAAACAAATGATGGCTTGAGCGACACACATGCACACTTGTATACCACACTGTTTGGCATCCTGCCAGAGCAAGCCAGTCTAGTGCCAGCCCATCTTCTGAACTCCGTGATCTCCGCCTGCTGTTCTTCTTCTAACTCAGTTAGAGATTATAGTGTCTTTACCTTCCTCGAGTTACAAAGCACAATCTGGAAAAGCACGGCTGTGGTGGTCCAAGTTGAGATAAGAGTCCCCTGAGTAATATTTACTCCAGTGTGGATGCTTTTTGTCCTTTCCTCAAGCTTCTGTTTGCATTGGAAGGTGACCTTGTGCTACGGGAAAACTAAAAAGTTCAAAAACAATCCTGTGTTTTTCCACACCGACTTCCTGAAAAGTTGACCCTTTGGATAGTTGCGGCTTCCATGCTGCTGCACTGCAATTGCACTCTTTCTAAATCATAGGTTGGACTCTCCGTGAATGACTTAATGATGGCATTGGGAGTATAATTTCATATTAAAAGCATTGTTTATATTCTCTTGTTTGTAAACTTTGAAGATTGCAGGCTTAGGAAGCAGACTGATGTGGATATAATAATACAGGAAGAGGCAGAAATGTACAGTGATGTAAGAACATTTTACCAACAAAACCACTCTTGTACTAGACTGTTTAAAATCCTAAAGAAAAACTGCACATCTGTGCATTTTCCTACCAGCTGGCATCGGTTCTCTAATGTGACAAGAAACATGACAAATGGTGCAGACTGCAGTGTCTGTTGGCTAAAATGTAATAACCCAGTTTAATCAAACGGTTAAAACAAATTGAACTTTTGATGGCGCTGCAGTAAAATCTCATCCACCGATGCATTTACACCAATGAAATGCGCTCGCACTTCATCAACAAGGTAAGCCAATTTGGCGGATTTAAAAAGTGCTTCTGTACATGAAAGCCAATCATGTCTGGCTTTTAATGAATTTGAAGGCGTCTTCGGACTACTTTTCCTAAACCATTTAATGTGGTTTTAAAGAGTACACCTAGCAATGCTGAGCCCAACAGAAGAGGGGGAGACTGGGGGAGGTCTTCAACAATAGAGGTATTATCTATGCTGTCATGGCATTAACAACCACACAAAGACCCCCAGGAAGAGATCAGAGCAGATCCCAGCAGATCAGACGCACGCAGCAGCTTTCACACACTCAGCTCTCTGCTGTCAGGCCATATGACGCCCAGCCTCTGCATGAGCCGAGGCTGAGCTCATTTTTACGTCACTCAAACCAGTAAAGCAGACTTTACTCATTCTTCTGTAAGGTGGGACCTCTTATTATGACTCTTGTACTGTTAAAACATAAATAATCTGACAGGTTACAAAGAAGTACAACAGGAGTGATGGACTTTTTTATTTATGATCTTAACAAAGGAGCATACTGAAACTCATTTATTGACGTCGGTAGATATTACTTTGTTTATTACAAAACTGAAACTGAACGCAACATAGTGTGCAAAATGTCAGTGGCTAACTTGGTCACTTGAAACTGCACATTTTCCAATCCCCAAGGAGCATGTTCATACTCAGTGACCTCAGAACAGCCTGGACCAACAGTACCTGAGCTAAGATGAGCCAGAGGCCTGTTTGGCTCCTGCTTTTTGTAACTTCTAATACAAACTGAAGCCTTAAGCAACAATCACATTTTCTAAACTGGCACCTTGTGTCCTCCAGAGCTCACCAAGTAGGCTAACACAGTGTGTACCCTTAAAAAAAAAGGTTTCATGAGAGGAGCGGTGTGGCAAGCTGAAGGCAGAGCCTGCACCTGATAAGAAGATCTGTAAAACAATTTGTCACAGTGGTAAAATGTCAATGTACTGCGACACTATCTTAACTCTACTTTGCACCCAGTGTACTTTGACACTAACAAGCTACAGCAGGCAAGGTAGGTGAATGAGAGAAGCATGATAGTCTGAAGAAACTCCTGACAGTCAGGATTATTGTTATCAATAAGGAGGCCAAAGTTCAGTCTGTGCTCATGACACTTATGGCTTGCATGTACGTGAGTTAACCTTTTAAACAGAAGTGGTACAATGATGTCAGTGATGATTTGTTGATTTGTGTGGGAGGACTATTGACTTCGCTTCACAACACAATATCATAAAAAAAATGTAAGATGGAACTGTAATGATTTTAATTTTACTATTAACTATTAACTCAAACTCAGCCAACTGAACCTTTTAAATATTATAAGACTGGACAAATTTACCACATTTTGTTCACTAATCACCAATTATCTGGTTTGCAATGGCGCACCAGTTTCTTTTTGTTTGTTTTTTTACAGC